>NW_026057583.1:81073-295342 GCF_023721935.1 Panthera uncia
TCATGTACTATCGGTGGGAATGCAAACTGGTGCAGCCACTGTGGAAAACAGTATGGAGGTGCCTCAAAAAGTGGAAAATAGAATTCCCCTACGATCCAGTAATGACACACTACTATATTTGCCCAAAGAATGCAAAAACACTAACTCAAAAGGATATATGCACGCCTATTTTACTGCAGCATTATTCACAATAGCCAAGATATGGAAATAACCCAAGTGTCCGCTGATAGACGAGTGGGTAAAGAAGATGTGGCATGTGCATAATGGAATATTACTCGGCCATAAAAAAGATCTTGCCATTTGCAACAACATGGATAGACCTAGAGAGTATAATGCTCAATGAAATAAGTCAGAGAAAGCCAAATACCATGGGATTTAACTTATATGTGAAACCTAAAAAACAAAACAAATAAGAAGGAAAGAAGTAGGGAAGGGAATGAAGAAAGAAAGAAAGAAAGAGAAAGAGAAAGAAAGAAACCTAAAAAAAAACAAAACAAGGAAGGAGGGAAGAGAACAGAGAAAGAAAGGAAGGAAGAAAAAGAAGGAAGGAAGAAAAAAAAAGGAGAGAGACCCATAAATACAGAGACTCTGGCAACTGGTGGTTGCCAGAGGGGAGGGGCTGTGGAATGGGTAAAACAGGAGAAGGGGATTTGAACAGAAAAAATTTAACCCCCCCCCCCAAGAAAAATCTCTGAGTCCCCATTCCATCATTATCTCACCCCTGGTTGGACAGCACTGGTCACAGGAGAGCATCAGGACTTGTGCGAAACCAACTCTAACCAGTGTTCAAATCAACAGTAGCTAAACCTCAGGAAACCGCCAGACGTCGATTCAAAATGGTGAATCATGTGAAGGCAGCACTCTTTCCCACTCCGCGGGATTCTCTGCTCTCTTGGGATATAAACAACACAAAATGTGGTCGTTCTGTTTTCCATCTTCCCGACTGCAGTGGCCCTGGGCTGGCCGCCCCCAGACCAGCCACAATGGCATATTGGTTATTTTGAATTTAAGTTACTTAAGGCACAGTCCGTGCGGGAACAACACCCTGACTCCCCTTCACCTCCAGATGAAAGAAACAATCTCCCGTGTGAAAAGTACTTCGCTCCACAAGGAGGTAGACAAACGTCTGTACCATCAGAGAAGGGGAATGCAGAGCTGAAGTCCACATACACAGACCTTTTTACTTTTACTAATTTACTATCCCAGGCCAAATTCTGTTTACAATTCCATTTTTGTTTTTTAAGAGAGAGAAAGGGAGAGAGAGAATCCCAATTAGGCCCCATGCTGTCAGCACAGAGCCTGATGCAGGGCTCGATCTCACGAACCATGAGATCGTGGCCTGAGCCAAAACGAAGAGCCAGATGCTTAACCAACCAAGCCACCCAGGCGCCCCTAGAGTTCCTTATTAATTGAAGCTTCTAAACATAAGGGGTTTGGAGTTGTTGCTTTGTTTGTTTTTACCCTGTCGATTTCTCACAGGATGTTGTTTCTCTAGGAAGTATAAAAGCTGTTTTCCTTGGAAGCACCTGGTCGGCTCTGTCCAGAGCATGCAACTCTTGATCTTGGGGTTGTGAGTTCAAGCCCCATATTGGGCCTTGACCTTACTTTAAAAAAAGAAAAGAGTGGGGGCACCTGGGTGGCTCAGTCGGTGAAGCATCCGACTCTTGGTTTCAGCTCAGGTCATGATCTCTCAGTTCATGAGTTCAAGCCCTGACTCAGGCTCTGCACTGTCAGTGGCTGGCTCTCTCTCTCTCTCTCTGTCTCTCTCAAAATAAAAATAAACACTAAAAAAAAAAAAAAAAAGGCTGGGGCGCCTGGGTGGCTCGGTCGGTTAAGCGTCCGACTTCGGCTCAGGTCACGATCTCGCGGTCCGTGGGTTCGAGCCCCGCGTCGGGCTCTGTGCTGACGGCTCAGAGCCTGGAGCCTGTTTCAGATTCTGTGTCTCCCTCTCTCTCTGCCCCTCCCCTGTTCATGCTCTGTCTCTGTCTCAAAAATAAATAAACGTTAAAAAAAATTTTTTTTTTTTTTAAAAAGGCTGCCCGCCTTGATCATCTCTTTGGGTCTCAGTTTCGTCATTGTGTCCACGGTGCTTAAGTTTTATGTGTCCATTTAGCTAGGCCGTAGTACCCCCTTATTTAATCAAACATGAACCGAGGTGTGGCCGTGAAGGTGCTTTGTGGACGCGCTGACTTCCAGTAAAGGATAGGATCCCTGAGTCTTGCGCGTGAGCCTCAAATAGTTGAACGCCGGGGGCGCCTGGGTGGCGCAGTCGGTTAAGCGTCCGACTTCAGCCAGGTCACGATCTCGCGGTCCGTGAGTTCGAGCCCCGCGTCAGGCTCCGAGCCATCAGCCCAGAGCCTGTGTCTCCCTCTCTCTCTGCCCCTCCCCCGTTCATGCTCTGTCTCTCTCTGTCCCAAAAATAAATAAAAAACGTTGAAAAAAAAAATTAAAAAAAAAAATAGTTGAACGCCGTAAGAGCGAAAACTGAGGTTTTCTGGGAAGGGAAATTCTGCAGCACCACCTTCTGCCCAGATTCCCAGCCGGCCCTACAGCCTTCATACTTAGCAACCTGGTCCTTAAAATAAATCTCTCTCCCTCTCTTTCCCATTCCTCCCCCTCTAGAACCAATCCAGGTTTTGCTGTAATCCTGGGAGGTGACCTGTTCTGTCTGTGGGGCTTCTGGGACTGGGGCCCCTGGTCTCAGCAGGTACTATTCACACTGGGGGAGATGAGGGGGTCTTTGAGATGGGGGTGCTCCTCCTGACCAGCTCTGCCCAGAGTGAGCTGGGGAGCCCCTCCCCCTCTTTCCTCCCCCCACCCCCCGCACCCCTGCATTGCCCCCACAGCAAGCCAGCCATCCTTTGCTGACTTCTTTTCCCCTTTAAATCTGTCCTTCAGTGTAACTTCAGCAGCATAAAAGCAAGTCTCTTGATCAAAGATTTATCGGCAGCCTTTATCCTTTTGGAGATGACCTATCCCTGCAGTCTCCGTTCTTTTTTTCCGTCTTTCCCGCCCTGCCCCACCCCCAATTCCCTCTCTTCCTCACTCTTTCCTCACATTTTCTCTCATTCACACAAAAGTGAGGACAATCAACACAGTGGGACAGAGAAGCTGAGTGCCCTGGGAGGTAATTATAAAGGGCAAGGGCAAAGGGGCGCCTGGGTGGCTCAGTCGGTTAAGCATCTGACTTCGGCTCAGGTCATGAGCTCGGGGTTTGTCTGTGTCTCCCTCGCTCTCTGCCCCTCCCCCGCTCGTGCTCTCTGTCTCTCAAAAATGAATACACATTAAAAAAAAAAAAAAAAAAGGAGAGCACCTGGGTAGCTCAGTCGGTTAAGTGTCCGACTTCGGCTCAGGTCATGATCTCGCAGTCTGAGTTTGAGCCCCGCATCGGGCTCTGTACGGACAGCTCAGAGCCTGGAGCCTGTTTCAGATTCTGGGTCTCCCTCTCTCTCTGACCCTCCCCTGTTCATACTCTGTCTCTCTCTGTCTCAAAAATAAATGAACGTTAAAAAAAAAGAAAAGAAAAGAAAAGAAAACAGAACAAAGGCAGGAACCAAGCCAGCCCCATGGCTTGGAAGGACAGGGACAGGCACAAGTGTAGGAGACACTCCAGAGACCCAGTGGACAGAACCCGGGGCCTGGCAGTGTCTGAGAGCCTGGTCGGCTGGTGAAGCCATTTACTGACACAGGAGACAAAGGATACGAAGAGAGCTGGTGAAGGGGTCGTGTGGCACAGTGGTTTCTGATAAGAGTACACGTTTGGTTCTCACGGGTTCTGGCATCTAGCTCCTAAAACCCTTGTGATTTCCTAAGAAATGAGAGCAATCAAGTTTCCCTTTGTTATTCATGGCAAGAGGCTTTCCATCACGCAAGTTTATGTTAATGAGTGACTTACGGAAAGCCCCTAGGGATCGGAAGGCTGGTAGCCAAGTTCAAACCTAAAGAAGGAGAGAGTTCAAACTTTGAGCCCCACTTGCCCACCTCTGGGGAAGGGAGAAGGGATGGTGACTGAGTTGAGTCACCGACGGCCAACGATTTAATCAAGAGGGACTATGTAACGAAGCCTCCACAAAGACCCTCCAAAAGGATGGGTTAGGGAACAAGAACGTATCCAAGAGACAGGAGGGTGGTGAGGTCCGAACTCCACAGGGACAGACGCCCAGACACCTCACCTGTGTATCTCTGCAGCTGGCTGTTCCTTTATCCTTCGTGATAAACCGGTGATCCAGCAAATACGCTGTTTCCCTGAGTTCTGTGAGCCACACTAGGAAGAGGTCTTGGGAACCTCCGATTTAAACCGAAGGGTCAGGGGACGCCTGGGTGGCTCGGTCGGTTAAGCGTCTGACTTCAGCTCAGGTCACGATCTCACAGTTCGTGGGTTCGAGCCCCGCGTCGGGCTCTGGGCTGATGGCTCAGAGCCTGGAGCCTCCTTCCGATTCTGTGTCTCCCTCTCTCTCTGCCCCTCCCCCGTTCATGCTCTGTCTCTCTCTGTCTCAAAAATAAATAAACGTTAAAAAAAAAAAATAAAAAAAATAAATGTTAAAAAAAAATTTTTTTTTTAAATAAAAATAAACGGAAGGGTCAGAATCACGGGTAACAATCTGGACCTGGGACCGGCGATTGGTGTTTGGGGAAGGGCCAGTCTCTTGGGACTGAGTCCCTAACCTTTGGGATCGGATGCCATCTCTGGTTAGACAGTGTCGGAACTGAGTTAATTGTGGGATATCCGGCTGGTGTCGCACAATTGTTCAGGGTGGGGTCTCCCCACCCCCACCGACACACACATATCGGGTGACCAAAAGTGTCTGGAGTTAATGGTGGAGTAGTGACACCAGAGGAGACACACAAGAGTGTTTTTTTTCCTTACAGGTGGAGAAAGTGATTGCAGTTAAGATTTTTTTTCCTTTTTTTTTTTTTTTTTAATTTTTTTTTTCAACGTTTTTTCATTTATTTTTGGGACAGAGAGAGACAGAGCATGAACGGGGGAGGGGCAGAGAGAGAGGGAGACACAGAATCGGAAACAGGCTCCGGGCTCCGAGCCATCAGCCCAGAGCCCGACGCGGGGCTCGAACTCACGGACCGCGAGATCGTGACCCGGCTGAAGTCGGACGCTCAACCGACTGCGCCACCCAGGCGCCCCTTTTTTTTCCTTTTTAATTTATCGATTGATAGTGATCTCTATGCCCAAAGTTGGGCTCAAACTCCCAACCTCGAGATCAAAAGTCGCCTGCTGTACCGACTGAGCCAGCCAGGTGCCCCAATTGTGGTTAAGATTTTAAGGTGTCTGGGGCGCCTGGGTGCCTCAGTCGGTTAAGCATCCAACTCTTGGTTTAGGCTCAGGGCATGATCTCATGGTTCGTGAGTTCCAGCCCTGCATGGGGCTCTGTGCTGACATTGCGGAGCCTGCTTGGGATTCTCTCCCTCTCCCTCTCCCTCCCCCTCCCCCTCGCTCCTGCTCTCTTTCTCTCAAAATAAATAAATAAACTTTTTAAAGATAATAATAATACAAAACATTAAAAAAAAGATTTTAAGGGGCGCCTGGGTGGCGCAGTCGGTTAAACGTCCGACTTCAGCCAGGTCACGATCTCGCGGTCCGTGAGTTCGAGCCCCACGTCGGGCTCTGGGCTGATGGCTCGGAGCCTGGAGCCTGTTTCCGATTCTGTGTCTCCCTCTCTCTCTGCCCCTCCCCCGTTCATGCTCTGTCTCTCTCTGTCCCAAAAAAAATAAAAAACGTTGAAAAAAAAATTTAATAAAAAAAAGATTTTAAGTTAACCGTGAGACACCTGTGTGAACAGAGCAGGTGCAAGGAAACCTGGGGCTGAAGCTCAGGAGAGTTGTGCAGAAGGTATGTGTGGACACAAAATACAGGACAGGGAGGGAGAGGTATAGCTGTGGGGGTGGATGTGATCGGCCAGAGAAGAAGTCTCTTGAGTGACAGGAGGCCTTGGGGCTGGCTGCTGGGGACATTCCGGGCACTGAGAAGACCAGCAAATTAAGAGGTACCAGGAAAGAGGAAAAATAAGGGTCAGGAGAGGCGGCCCATGTGGAAGTTCCAGGGAAGGAGAAGAAAGGAAACAGAATGGAAAAAATAGAAGAAAATATCCATAAGCTGAAGAAAGGCCTGAATCTTCAGACTGAAACAAACCCCAAACCCAGTAAAACCCCTAGACACAGCCTGATGATATTATAGCTCTCTAAGGATAGAGAAAAACATGCTAAAAGTTTCTGGAGAGAGAAAATCAGGTCACCTGCAAGATAAATATCCAACTAGGCTTAAACTTCTCATCTGCAATATCGGATTCTAGAATATAATTGAAACAATGCCGTCTAAAGTCTCAGGAAATGTTGTTTTGACCCTGGAATTGTATGCCCAGCCGAAAGATCAAATAAAAAATTTTTCAGATGCAGAAGAACCCAACATTGACTCCACACGTGATTTTTCTGGGGAAAAAAAAAATCCAGGGACATACTATAGCAAAATGAAAGGGGAATTTAGGAGAAGGAAACTGAAATCAATGGAGGAACACAATATGGGGGGGGGGGCAGGGATCCCAGAGTGGCAGCTTCCCAGAGACCTGTAAATTAGTGGTTCAACTGGAGCAGGAAGTCAAAGAGTCACATGAAGACTGCTTTCAGGGAGAAAGTGGATTCAAATCAACGGTGAGTATTAATCAGAGTATGATCTTCATTGTCCACCTCAATAAGAAAAGGGGGACCAATGAAAGAAAAACTCTAGGAAAAACAAAAGAAAGTCAGGACCCACATATGAAGCAAGCTACCTTTTTTCCTTAAGTTTATTTTGAGAGAGAGAGAGAGAGCGCGTGCGCACATGCACAGGAAGGGGGGTTGGGGGGAGGGAAGGGGGGGGAAGAGAGAATGAAAATTCCAAGCAGACTCCTCGACCTCAACACAGAGCCCAACACGTGGGGCTCGATTCCACAAACCGTTAGATCGTGACCTGATCCAAAGTCGAGAGTCAGACACTTAACTGAGCCACCCAGGGGCCCCTCTATGTATGTATGTATGTGAGATCTATGTTCGACATGGGGCCTGAACTCACAACCCTGAGATCAAGAGCTGCATGCTCCTCCAATTGAGCCATCCAGGTGCCCCAGAGTTTTTACTTTTTAAATTAAGGTATAACGTACGTGAAGGAAAATGCTCAGACCTTACGAGGGCAACTTAGTTGGTTTTGACAAATGTGAACACTTAGTTAACATCATTCACTTACACCGCCATCGAGAGGAGAAACATTTCTATCACCCGAGGAAATTCCCTCGTGTCTCCTCCCCGTGGAGCCTCTCCACCCAAAAGCAACCACTGATTCAACACAAGCTAATACCGAGAACTAGACAGAGCATCACAAACAAGAGTCCATTTGATCTTGATTCTTAGGACATCTCTTTCAAGCAACACAAGTGTAGTGGAAAGAAGTCCATTGACTTCTTGAGGGATCCGATAACAATTCTTTGTCCTAAATTATAAATGATACTTCTGGTATTTATTTCCTGGAGTTGCTATAACAAAATTGCCATAAGCTTGGTGGCTTAAGAGAAATTTCTTCTCTCCCAGTCCTGGAGGCCAGAAATCTGAAATCAAGGTGTTGGCAAGGCCATGCTTCCTCCAAAGACTCATCTTTCTTTGCCTCTTCCAGCTTCTGGTGCCTTCAGGCATCATTCGGCATAAGTCATCACCTGGGAGGCCACCAGGTTGCCCATCTGAGACAGTGGAAAAGCCAAGAGAGACGAGCTAAGAGTCAAAGCCACGCATTCAGGCAAAGTGCTTGTGGCTGTGTGCCTCCAATCTCCATGGCCATGTTGCTTTCTCCTCCTCCTCTGTGTCTGCTCTGTGGGTCCTTATAAGGACACCTGTCATTAGAAATAGTGCTCGTCCAGAAAATCCAGGATGATCTCATCTCAAGATCCTTAGCTTAATTATATCTCTAAAGATCCTTTTTCCAAATAAGGTCACATTTACAGGTTTCACACATGAATATATTTGGGGGGAGGGCCACCATTCAGCCTGCTATAATGGGTTCTCATTTTTTTTTTAAGTTTATTTATTTATTTTGAGAGAGAGAGAGAGAGGACAAGCAGGGGAAGCACAGAGAGAAGAAGAGACAGCATCCCAAGCAGTCTCCATGCCATCAGCACAGAGCCTAACACGGGGTCGAACTCACAAACTGTGAGATCGTGACCTGAGCCGAAATGAGGAGTCGAATGCTTAACCGACTGAGCCACCCAGGCACCTCTGGTTTTCGATTTTTAAAGCCAACATCTGGACTGGTGTTGCCATTAGAAATAAAATGTGAACAGCGTATGTAATTTTAAATGTTCTAGTGGCCACATTACAAAAGTAAAAAGAAAGAGGGGATATTAGGGACTGAATGCTGGTGTCTCCCAAAATTCACATGTTGAAGCTTCAACCCTCAGTATAGCTTGGAAATGGGGCCTCTAGGAAGTAACTAGGTTGAATGAGGTTCTAAGGGTAGGACTCTAATTCGACAGGATTGATCCCTTATGAGAGGAGAAGACACCAGTGCACTATTGATGAGAATGTAAATTGTGCAGCCACTGTGAAAACCAGTGGGGAGGAGTCTTGACAATTTTAAAGTAGAGCTACCCTATGATCCAGCAATTCCATTTCTGAGTATTTACCCAAAGGAAATGAAATCAGTATCTCAAAGAGATACCCATACCCCCATGGTCACTGCAGCATTATTCACAATAGCCAAGACGTGGAAACAACCTAAACGTTTGTCAACGGATGAATGGATAAAGATGTGTTGTATATACACAATGGAATATTATTCAGCCATAAGGGGAAAAAAGGACATCCATGAGGCGCCCAGGTGGCTCAGTCAGTTGGGCATCTGACTCTTGGTTTGGGATCAGGTCATGATCTCACAGTTTGTGAGTTCGAGCCCTGCATCAGGCTCTGCACTGACAGCATGGAGCCTGCCTGACATTCTTCCTCCCTCTCTCTCTGCCCCTCCCCTGCTTGAGCTCACGCTCTTTCTCTCAAAATAAATAAACTTAAAAAAAAATTAAAAATGGATCAAAATCTAAACCTAAGAGCTAAAATGATAAAACTCTTTAGAAGAAAACAGTAGTAAGTTTTTGTGAACTTGGATTAAACAATGGTTTCTCATGTATGACAAAGCACAAGCAACAAAAGAAAAAACAGAAATTGGGCTTTATCAAAACCAGAAACTTTTGTACTTCAAAAGACACTAACAAAAAAGTGACGCCTGGCTGGCTCAGCTGGTGGAGCATGTGACTCTTGATCTCAAGGTTGTGAGTTTGAGCCCCACGTTGAGTGTGGTAATTAATTAAAAATAAAATAGTTCTTAAAGTGAAAAACCTCATTGAATGGGAGAAAATACTTGCAAATCGCATGCCTGATAGCAGTCTAATATCCAGAATATAAAGAGCTCTTTTTTTTCTTTCTTTCTTTCTTTTTTTTTTTTTTTTTTTTTAAGTAGGCTCCAAGCCCATCATGGAGCCCAACGCAGGGCTCAAATTCACAACCCTGAGATCAAGACCTGAGCTGAGACAGAGTAGGAGGCTCAGGGGCACCTGGGTGGCTCAGCCGGTTAAGCGTCCAACTTTGACTCAGGTCACGATCTCTCAGTTCATGGGTTTGAGCGTCGGGCTCTGTGCTGACAGCTCAGAGCCTGGAGCCTGCTTGGGATTCTGTGTCTCTCTCTCTCTCTCTCTCTCTCTCTCTCTCTCTCTCTCTCTCTCTGCCCCTCCCCCACTTGTGCTCTTTCTCTCTCTCAAAAATAAATAAGTAAACATTGGGGGGGGGGGATGCTCAACCGACTGAGCCACCCAGATGCCCCAGAATATAAAGAATGCTTATAACTCAACAACAAAAAGACAACCCAACTGGCATATGGGCAAAGGATTTGAATCAATTGATATTTCTCCAAAGAAGACCTCCAAATGGCCAACAGGCACACGAAAAGATGTTCAACATCATCAGCTATTGGAGAACCGCAAACCAAGACCGCAGTGAGATGCCACTTCGCACCAACTAGGGTGGCTATCACCAAAAAGACGGACAATAGAAAGTGTTAGCGAGGATGTGAAGAAATTAGAACTCTCAAGACATTGGATGTGGGCAAATAAAATGGTGCAACCACTTTGGAAAACAGTCTGGAAGTTCCCCAAAAGCTTGAGCATAGAGTTATTATATGACCCAGCAAATCTACTCCTAAGGTCATACCCAAGAGAAATGAAAACATACGTTCATACAAAAACGTGCATACTGATGTGCACGACAGCATTACTCCTAATAGCCAAAAAAATGGAAACGACCCAGATGTCCCTTGACTAATGAATGGATAAACAAAGTAGTATATGCACACAATGGAATACTATTCACCAACAAAAAGAAATAAAGTAATAATATGTGCTACGACACGCACAAGCCTTGAAAATAAATGAAAGAAGCCAGCCCCAAAAGGCCACATATTGTATGGTTCCATTCGTATGAAATGTCCAGAATCAGAAACCCATGGAAACAGAAAATAGATTCATAGTTTCCAGGAGCTGAAGGGCGGCGGGAACAGAGTGCTGCTCTTGGGTACAGGGATTCTTTTTGGGGTGACCCAGCAGAGGCTCTGTACCCAGCAGAGGAGGTAATGGGATGGGCGCCTGGGTGGCTCGGTCAGTTAAACTTCCGACTTCGGCTCAGGTCATGATCTCCTGGTTCATGGATTCCAGCCCCGTGTTGGGCTCTGTGCTGACAGCTCAGAGGCTGGAGCCTGCTTCGGATTCTCTCTCTCTCTCTCTCTCTCTCTCTCTCTCCCCCATTCTCTCTCTTCCCTGATCATACCCTGCGTCTCTTTCTCTCTCAAAAATAAACAGTAAAAAAAAAAAAAAAAAAAAAAAAAGGCAATGGGGGTGGGTGCCTGTCTGGTTCTGTTGGTGAAGCATGCGTTTGTGGATCTCGGGGTTGTGAGTTCGAGCCCCATGTTGGGTGTAGAGGAAAAAAAGAAGGCGATGGGTTCTACTGATGTAGAAGGGGGGGTGGAGTTGAGGATTTAATGAGGGATTGCGTCTCCACTGGCCTTTCTAAGTGCAGGGGAGTCCCCCTGGGGGGGGGGGGACACCATCCCAGCCACGCTCTGCTGCCCAAAGGGCTCTTTGACAGCCAGGAATCCTTTCCTTGGCCCCTGCGGTGGGTCCCCTTTGCCAGTGACGGACGACACCGAGGCGGCGTCGGAAAAAGACATGCTTCCAAGCGCTGGGCAAAATGTCTCTGCGGTCTCGGTGAATAGATTCTTTTGCCGTTTTCCCAGTAAGTGACTCACTCTGCTGGAGGCGACTCCGGGGGCACTTCCTGGACACCCACTCACCTGGAAAAACTGAGGTGGCTCCTGACCATAAGCGCGTCTCCCGCTGCCTGTAGCGGAGACAACACGCTCATTGCAGGGGGAAGTGGGTCCTTCCCCACCCCTCCTTCCCCACCCCTCCTTCCCCACCCCTCCTTCCCCACTCGCACCCGATCCCCTCGGTGCCAGAGCCGGGACACAGAGCTGGCCGGGGGACTGGAGAACCGGCCAGGACAGAGGCCCAGCTGAGAATCGTAATGAAGCCCAGACGTCCCCGGGGCTGCCGGAGCTCACCCGCAGGGACAGAGCTTCCCCAGCCTTTCCTGGTGGCGGAAATGCCCACAGCACGAGACTGGGCGGTCCGGGTCCGTTCCGCCTCCGTCCCCACGGGCCCCGCGCCTTGGTCCCCGAGGAGGTGGCCCCCGCCTCTGCCCAGGGAGAGGCGGCGAGG
Source organism: Panthera uncia (assembly GCF_023721935.1). Classification (NCBI taxonomy): domain Eukaryota; kingdom Metazoa; phylum Chordata; class Mammalia; order Carnivora; family Felidae; genus Panthera; species Panthera uncia. The sequence goes on from NW_026057583.1 coordinate 92,866, forward strand.
AAAACGCGTCGCCCGAAGTGGAGGCGTCCCGTCTTCCCCGGCGCCCCCTAGCGGCCACGCAGCCCCGCTGCTTTCTCCCCTCCCCTCCCCTCCCCTCCCCTCCCCGGGTTCCAGGGCGTCAGCGACCCTTCCTTGCAGGAGTCCAAACGCTTCCCCGGTGGTAGCCCGCCCTCGCACATCCGTCCCCAGCTCCCCGCATACACCCACGACAGTACATGTGCTTTGAGTAGCCATTGCTTGAGGAAGTGCTTTTGAAAAATTGCACTTACGTAAGTAAGCGGGTGAGTAAATCAGTAAGATGCTGCTTGCCCTCCGACGAGGCCCCTGCTGTACGTCTGGGTGTGCTGTGTGTGCTCAGCTCCCTGGTGTAATCCCGGGAGCTTCCCGGGGCCTCGGGTCAGGGACTCCTGTGTGACCGAACAGACAGTGGCCGCAGCCCCTGCTGTCAGGATGTAGGCTCTTCAGGCAGGTGTTCCGTTTGTTTCACCGGGAAAGTTCCAGAAGCTGCTGTCCTCTTCAGCCGTGGCTGGCTGAAATTCCCAAGGGAACGGGGAAGCTGTGGGGCGTCCCGTGTACGCGCTGCTTCCAGGCCCGACCCCTAGGACTCTGGGCGGAAGGGTCTCTGTTGCCATGTGACCTGGTCGCCTGCGTGACTCAGTCTGTCAGCCATTCTGGCGAGTTGAAGGACGTTCCGGTGCGTCAGGTCAGCGGGTTCCTCTCACGATGGGGCCACGACTGTCCTCGCCATCTCCAGCGTGTTGTGAGTGCCTACTGTGGGCAGAGGGCTTTTCAGAACTTTAAAAAAAATAGAAATCAGGGTCCTTGTTCTCCAAAACATATAGTCTTACGGGAAGGAGGGTGATAACAGGAGTACATGTAAGAAAATAACTAAAATTCTGTTTAATTCCTGCAAAACCAGTCGAGCACTTGTGTGAGGAGTTGTACGATGCGTTGTCAAGGTGCTTTAAAAGAAGTTAGGCTTGGGGCGCCTGGTGGCTCCGTCGATGAAGCGTGGGACTCTTGATTTCAGCGCAGGCCATGATCTCATGGTTCTCGAGTTCCAGCCCCCTGTCGGGCTCTGGGCTGACAGTGGGGAGCCTACTTAGGATTCTCTCTCTTTCCCCCCCGCCCCCACCATCTCTCTGCCCTCTCTGCGCTCTCTCTCTCAAAATTAAATAAGTAAACTTAAAAAAAAAGTTTAAAAAATTAAAAAAGTTAGACTTTTGTCAGGACAATGAAGACAAGGAATGGGACAGTATTGAAAAATAAGGGTCAATGGTATAAAAGAGGATAAGGTTGTATCTATACTAACCTGGACTCATTTTGCTGTAAATTCTGGTGAGTCAGCTCAAACTCACTGAACCCAATGATGGAATAGGTAGGAATGGGCTTCAGGAACAACTCGATCCAGGACTGAAATGCCAGGAGATCGCTCTCTCCCCTTCTCCCAAGTCCCCCCAACCTCTGAGACTCTTTCTCTCCATGGCAGACAGAGAAGGGCTTTCTCTGCCCAGCAGGAAAATGGCCCCAGGCAGATCTGGACTCTTACCTTTGACTTTCTACCAAAGAGGAAAAGAATTCTTCCCATCTGGTTCCATTTGAAAGAAGAGAAACAAAAAACAGGAAAGGACTTCATGTGCCCACTTTTCTGCACAGAGTTGGGGGAGGGGGTAATTTTATTGGTAGCCCATCTAGAACCAAATAGTTGGAGTGGGGAGAAATGTCTCCTGAAAGAAAATGGAATGGTGGTCTTGGGAAACACACCAAGGTAAAACCAGTGTAAGCCATGTGATCATTTTTTTTTCTGAAATAAGAGTCCACAGTTTTGTTTTTTAAATAATCTCTAGCTTGGGGCGCCTGGGTGGCTCAGTCAGTTAAGCAGCCAACTTCGGCTCAGGTCATGATCTCGTGGTCCGTGAGTTCGAGCCCCGCGTCGGGCTCTGTGCTGACGGCTCGGAGCCTGGAGCCTGTTTCAGATTCTGTGTCTCCCTCTCTCTCTGACCCCCCCCCCCGTTCATGCTCTGTTTCTCCCTGTCTCAAAAATAAATAAATGTTAAAAAAATTTTTTTTTAAATAATCTCTATCCCCAACGTGGGTCTCAAACTCACAATCCTGAGATCCAGAGTCCTACGCCTTACCGGCTGAGCCAGTCAGGTGTTACAAGGGTCTACAGTTTTTAGCCAATTGCCAAAGAGATCCCTAACCTAAAGTCTGAGCTATAGAAGTAAACCTAGTGACCACTCAGTTCAACTGTCCCATTTTGTAGGAGGGAATACTGAGGTGCGGAGAGTTTGGGTGATTTGCCTAAGATCACACAACTATGGTAGGATTCCGTATGGATTTGGTGTGGGTTGAGGAAGGGGATATGAGAGAAGAAGAGGTCCACACCTGGTCTGAATGTTAGAGTCCGAACAAACGTTGTTTAAATGATGATGGAGTACCGTAACAAGAGGGTTTGGGAGAAACTATACAATGAGGTGAGGCTTATTTTTAAAAAATAGAATTCAAAAAAAACCTCTAAAATCAACAAGGGCCTCTCTGGTTAAGTTCCAAGGCCTCCCAGTGTTTGTAATCTTTGAGGAATTTTTAAGAACGGGTGAGGCCCCACCTGACTGGGCAAATGTTGTTCTGACTTTCCAAAAGAGGAACAAGCATATTCTAAGAAGTGCAGGCTGGCAAACTGGACAAGGCTCCAGTGTGGGCTTGTTAAGAACAGGTTATGCCAGACAAGCCTCGTTTCCATTTTTGAGGAAGTTCTCACCCTGGCAGGTCACTTAGGGGAATACTCTAGACTCCAGGACTCCTGGCGTGTTAAATCTGAAAAGAACCTTTTGGATTTAAAAAGCCAGGGGGTGGCAGGGGTGCCCGGGTGGCTCAGTCGGTGAAGCATCCGGCTTCAGCTCAGTTCATGACCTCACGGTTCATGGGTTCGAGCCCCGTGTCGAGCTCTGTGCTGACAGCTCAGAGCCTGAAGCCTGCTTCGGAGTCTGTGTCTCCTTCTCTCTCTGCCCCTCCCCCTCTCCCTCTCGCTCTCTCTCTCTCTCTCTCAAAAATAAATAAACATTAAAAAAATGCCAGGGGTGGCAAACTGCAACCCCCAGCTGAATTCAACCCTCAGACATTTTAAATAAATGGGGAGATTTTCCACCGACTCTGCCTTTCTGGCTTCATGATGACAGCTGTCCACATTCCTGCCTGGCAAGGAGCATCGCTACCTTCAACAGATAAAGCATGTCCATGCACACTGCAATTCACCCCAAGCTCCACCGTTCCCTATTGCCTCACCCTTAGCCAGCTTCACTCACCCTTAGCCAGCCAGTCTATGTACTCCAGAGGGCATTTGAGGGTATGATCTAATCTACCGACATTCTTTTATAGAGACTTGGGGGAAAGAAGGGAGGTGGAAGAATCCTTGATTCCCCAGGAAAAGGCAATCTAGCATGAAAAGGCAATCTAGCATGGACCCCTGTCCACCAGGTAAACGCCAGAGAAGCTATAGAAGCAGAGAGCAGCTTGGATTTGAGAAACACACCTAGAAACCTTAAGAGTTCCAAGGAAGACCAGCTAGGGTGTGTAGGGTGGTTGTTTGGGGGATTTGGGCACCAGCCTGAGGATACAACGACCTGATTGATACAGCAGTGGAAGGATAGAATGGAAGAGATGTTTTAATTTTTATTTTATTATTATTTTAATGTTTCTTTTTGAGACAGCACAAGCAGGGGAGGGGCGCAGAGAGAGGGAGACACGGAATCTGGAGCAGGCTCCAGGCTCTGAGTTGTCAGCACAGAACCCGATGCGGGGCTCAAACCCGTGAACTGTGAGATCATGACCTGAGCTGAAGTCGGCCGTCTAACCGACTGAGCCACCCAGGCGCCCCTGTCTGGGTCTTTTTCTGCTCTTGGTTTTTTGTTGTGTTTTGTTTTGTTTTTTTTAGATCCCACGTATAAGTGAAATCATGTGGTATTTGTCTTTCTCTAACTCATTTCGATTAGCATAATGCTCTCTAGGTCCGTCCATGTCGTCACAGATGGCAAGATCTCATTCTTTTTTAAGGCTGAGTAATATGGAAAAGATCTTTTAAGTCTTTCTCTTTTTTTTTAATGTTTATGCATTTTTGAGAGAGCGAGCGAGCGCGTGAGTGGGGGAGGAGCAGAGAGAAGGGGACAGAGGATCTGAAGCAGGCTCTGCCCTGATGGGAGCGAGCCTGATGTGGGGCCCGAGCTCATGAACTGCGAGATCATGACCTGAGCTGACGTCACTCGCTCAACCGACTGTGTCACCCACGTGCCCCTTTTAAGTCTTTCTCTTGCTTCTTCCCCACATCGATTGGGACGGTCATTGACACCCCACCGCCTCTGTGTGACAGAAGCTGGGAGCAATAGTTGGGGTTGCGGGTGTTGGTGGGGTAACATCAGGGCACCCCAGCAGCGCCCCGATAATGAAAACGGGTGTGAAATAGTGAAAACAGGTGCACACTGACCAGATTCCTTCAGACGCTCACTTCTCCCCATTTCTTCCTCTGGCCACCAGGGGGGGTAGCGTCCCACCGGGCACCTTCCCTCCTGCAGCTCTGCTTCTAAGAGTCAAGGGTGAATCCTTGGCTGGAGGCTTTGCTGGGTGGCCCAGCAACAAACCGGGAAGAGAGGACAGGGATCAGTGGTGACTGTGTGGTGCCTGGGGCTCTACGCCTGGCTTTATCCAAGCCTCTCTCCGTAAGTCACAGAGAGGTGCGACATCCCCAAAAGGCATGGACGTCCCCAAAGATAAGAGAACAAGGTTACAAGGGTGCATGGACCAAAATACCAGATACTGGAGGGGTACATCTTCCATTTAAAAAGGGACACACAGGGGCGCCTGGGTGGCTCAGTGGGTTAAGCGTCCGACTTCGGCTCAGGTCATGATCTCGCGGTCCGTGAGTTCGAGCCCCGCGTCGGGCTCTGTGCTGACGGCTCAGAGCCTGGAGCCTGTTTCAGATTCTGTGTCTCCCTCTCTCTCTGACCCTCCCCCGTTCATGCTCTGTCTCTGTCTCAAAAATAAATAAACGTTAAAAAAAATAAAATAAAAAAAATAAAAAGGGACACACAGTGGGGGCGCCTGGGTGGCTCAGTCGGTTGAGCATCTGACTTCGGCTCAGGTCATGATCTTACGGTTCGTGAGTTCGAGCCCCGCGTCGGGCTCTGTGCTGACAGCTCGGAGCCTGGAGCCTGTTTCGGATTCTGTGTGTGTGTCTCTCTCTCTCTGCTCCTCCCCTGCTCATGCTCCGTCTCTCTCTCTCTCTCTCTCAAAAAATAAATAAACATTAAAAAAAATTGTAAAGGAACGCACACATCCAGAAAATGATACCAAATTTATATCACATGAAGCAAAATGAACAAGAATGTAAAATAACAGGGGCACCTGGGTGGCTCAGTCAGTTGAGCATTGACTTCAGCTCAGGTCATGATCTCACGGTTTATGAGTTCAAGCCCTCCATTGGGCTCACTACTGTCAGCCCAGAGCCTGCTTTGGATCCTCTGTCTCCCTCTCTCTCTCTCTGCCCCTCCCCTGCTCACGCATTCTCTCTCAAAAATAAACCTAAAAAGAAAAGAATTTAAAGCAACCATCTTCATAACATTAGGAGAGAATCTTAGTACATGGGGTGGTTATAAAATATGTACATAAATTCTTTGATAAGCCTCTTTTGAAAAGGTGATTAATTCTTTCCTTGAGCGTGGGCTGAATGTACTGACTCACTGCTTATAAATAGACTGTAATGGAAGGGATGGTGTGTGACTTCAGGACTGGGTCACAAAGGCACCATGGGTTCTTCCTTTCTCTCACACTCTTGAACCACTTGTTCTAGGAAAAGGCATCTGTCACGTCATGAGGACACTCAAGGAGCCCCATGGCGAGGTCCATGTAGTGAGGAACTCAGCCCTCCTTAACAGCAGCCAGGAAAAAACTGAGGCCTCCCGCCATTGGCCACCGAATGGACAATCTTGGAAACAGATCCCTCACCCCCAGTCAGATCTTCAGATACTGTAGCCCTGGCTAACATCTTTGACTGCAACCTGATGAGAGATTATGAGCCAGAACCACCCAGCCAAGCTGCTCCTAGATTTCTGACCCGCAGAAGCAACTATGACAAAAAGGCAGAGTTCTAGAAGATTGAAAACGCAAAATTGGAAAGCTTGGATTATATAGAACTCTACAACCCAAATCAGAGGGTACACACATATGGGCACATAGGCACTTTTGAGCACGTGTGGGATGTTTACAAAATGTTTCCTGTGTACGAAGCCAAGGAAGGAAACTTTAATAAACACCAGAGAATAAGATTCACACAGACTATGTTCTCTGAGCAATAACAATTATAATGCGGGGGGTGGGGGGGGGTGGAATGGGGGAACTGTTTTGGTTTTGTTTTTAGATAAATTGAATTCAAAGAAAGAAGGGAAGGAAAGAAGGAAGGAAAAAAAGAATGAGAGAGGAGAAAGAGAAAGAGGAAAGGAAGGAAGGAAGAAAAAGAAAGGGAGAGAGAACGGGAGGGGAGGAGGGAGGAAGGAAAGGAAGGAAGGAAGGAAGGAAGGAAGGAAGGAAGGAAGGAAGGAAAGACATCTCTTTTATCACATTCCAACAATGTGATGTCATGGAAGGTGCCAGACTTTTATGGACCCCATCCTTCTGGCCACAGTTGATTGGTCTGGGGTGGAAACTGACCCAGGTGGCCAGCCAATCAGCACCTTTCCCAGGAGTTTTTGAATTTCAGAGCAAGCAGAGCTGGTCTTTCCAGGGTGCACATGCAGTGAAAGAGAATGAAATTCATAATCAGACAGAAGCAGAGAAAAGGATGGTGAGAGTTTGGGTGGTTTTTCAAATCCTTGGTTGCAGTTATTCTAAGTCCCAGCTGCCCCTTTGACCTTCTTAGAGTTTGACTATGTGAGATACCTCTACACCTTTCCAATCCTCCTTTTGTCTAACCTATTTACAGAACAAAAATAAAAACAAAACATGCCTTTAAAAATAGAGTACCTTAAGGGGCCTGGGTGGCTCAGTGGGTAAAGCGTCCAACTCTTGATTTTGGCTCAGGTCACCATCTCATGGTTCGTGGGTTCGAGCCCTGAGTCGAGCTCTGCGCTGATGGTGTGGAGCCTGCTCAGGATTTTGTCTCCCTCTCTCTCTCTGCCCCTCCCCCACCATGAATGAAATAAATACATACATACTTTTTTTAAAAACAGAGTACCTTTCCTGGCTGCATCAAAGACCTGGCAGCAAGGATTTGATGCCCTGTGCTGGTTCTGAGATAGACAGGGTTATGTGCAAAGACCAGGGAGAAACTTGTAAAAAAAAAAAAAAAAAAAAAATTAACAAAAAAAAAAAAAATACACAAAATAATGATTAAAAATCTCATATGTTTGGAAACAATAAACTACTATGTTAATGGGACAGAGCCCCTTGTTGGTCTCTGTGTATATATATATATACATACATATATATATATATATGAAATTATAATATTTAGAACTAAATGACAATGAAAGCATTACATGTCAAACTCTGAACAGCATTGTTAAAACAGTGGTTGGAGACATAAATATATAGCTTTACTTACATTTACCACAGGACAAGAAAGATTTAAATGAGTAAACAGGGGTGCCTGGGTGGCTTAGTCAGTTAAGCATCCAACTCGTGGTTTCAGCTCAGGTCATGATCTCACAGTTAATGGGACAGAGCCCCTAGTCGGGCTCTGTGCTGACGGTGCGGAGCTTGCTTGGGATTCTCTCTCTCTCTCCCTCGCCGGTCCTCCCACATCAATCTCCGTCTCTCTCTCTCTCTCTCTCTCTCTCTCTCTCTCTCTCTCTCAGAATAAATAAACTTTAAAATAAATGAGTAAACATTTAGCTCAAGAAGTCGGAGAGCCAGCAATTGAGCAGACCTAAAGAAACAAGAAATAAAAGTAAAATTTTTGTCAAGATTGTATTTTTAAGTAGTCTCCGTACCCACTGTGGGGCTTGAGCAGGACCCCAAGATCAAAAGTTGCACGCTCCACTGACTGAGCCAGCCAGGTGCCCCAAAATAAGCGTAAAATTTTTCATGAAATAGATGACAAAAGAAATACAGAGAATCAGTGAAAGCAAAATTTGGTTCTTTGAAAATATGTACAATTAACACTTGAACAGCACAGAATTGAAATGTGTGGGTCCACTTAAATGCAGATTTTTTTCTGTAAATACAATACTGTAAGTGTATTTTCCTTATGATTTTCTTAGTAACATTTTCTTTTTGCCTAGCTTATTTTATTGTAAGGATATAGTATATAATACATGTAACGTACAAAAAAATGTGTTAATCGACTGTTTGGGTTATCAGGAAGCCTTCCAGCCAACAGTAGGCTATTTGTAGTTAAGTTTTGGCCAAGTCAAAAATTGTTCTCGGATTTCCACTGCTCAGGGGGTTGGCATCCCCTAATCCCTACATTGTTCAAGGGTCAAATGTATTAGTAAGAGAGACCTATGAGCTTATCAAGAGAAAAGATACAAATAAATAAACAGCTACAGGCAGGCACCATAGATATGCTTTTAAAAATAAGCCCAGGGGCACCTGGGAGTTTCAGTTGGTAGAACATTAAGAATACAACTCTTGGGGTGCCTGGGTGGCTCAGCTGGTAAGCGTCTGACTTTAGCTCAGGTCATGATCTCCCAGTTTGTGGGTTTGAGCCCCGCATCAGGCTCTGTGCTGACAGCTGATGGCTTCGAGCCTGGAGCCTGCTTCAGATTCTGTGTCACCCTTCTCCCTCTCTCTCTGCCCCTCCCGCACTCGTTCCCTCTCTCTCTCTCTCTCTCTCTCAAAAATAAATAAAACATTTTTAAAATATTAAAGGATACAACTCTTGATCTGGGGGTTGTGGGTTCGAGCCCCACATTGGGCATAGAGATTACTTAAAAATAAAATCTTAAAAAAATAAAAGTGAAAATAAACCCACATATGTATAAGAACTCAATATATAGTAAGTAATCACCACATATCAATGCAGAAAGAACAGAGTATTTAATTTTGCTGGGAAAACTGACTCCCTATATAGAGGAAAATAAGATTGCATTGTTCCCTAACACTACATATAAAGCTGGAAATCCAATGGGTTTGATACCTAAATTTGAAATGGAAATAATAAAGCATAAAAATGATAATATAGGGGAATTCAGGGGTTGGGGGGAATTTGTAAAACTCTAAAGGCATATCCATAGGCAAAAATATGGACAGATTTGATCATATGAAATTAAGGATTTTGATTCAATGAGAGACATCGTGAAGAAAGTTAACAGACATATCTCAGACTGGTAAACCACATCCAATCTCAAAGGCCAAAAGGTTAACCTTAAATATATAAAAATTCCTTCTAATCAGGCAAAAAAAAAAAAATCCTCTGAGAACTTGAAAGGAAAAATGAACAAAAGTCGTAAATAGATCTTTCTCAGAAATTAGCAAACATTAAAAGAAATGTTCAAACATATTAGTAATTGAAGACATAGAAAATTAAAACAAGACTACACATTCCTCACACTCCCATCAGAAGGGCAAAAATTAGAAAACAGGGTAAATGCATTGGCTGAGAAGAACGGCTATTGCCTTTCTCGTTGACAGAAATTCGTTCTATCCTACAAGGGCCAACGAGTGGACCCAGGCCAGCCTGGGGCCTCTTGCTGCAAAGCTGGGTCCTCAGTCTCACCCCATTCAACCTCGTGTCAGTGACTAGATGAAGATACAGATCACACTAGGAGGGAAGCTAAGATCTGGGGGATGGCATCATGCTTCCAAAGATCTCCACAGGCTAGCTAGACCAATGGCGGAAGTGTGGTCCTCAGACTAGCACCATCAGTATCACCTGGGAACTTGCTAGAAATGCAAATTCCTGACTTAATGAAGCAATTCTAGGAATGCGGCCCAGAAATCTGTGGGGGTTTTGTTTCTTCTTTTGTTTGCTTTTTTGTGTTTGTTTTATTTTAGAGAGAGAAAGAGAGCAAGGGGAGAGAGAAAATCTTAAGCAGGCTCCACACTCAGCATGGAGCCCGACATGGGGCTCGACCCCACAACCCTGGGATCACGACCAGAGCCGAAATCGAGAATGGGACACTCAACTGACTGAGCCACCCAGGCACCCCAGCAATCTGTGTCTGAATAAGCCCTTCGGGTGGCTCTGGTGCCCACGAGAGTTTGAAACCAAAGTTTTAGACCAATGAGCCAACACCAACAGCATCCTACTCAACAAGAATAAATGTAAATCTCCTCCCTCACTCCACCCATTCGTCCACACCCAAAAAAGAAAAAAAAATTATAAACAAGGGACATAAATAATTTCATAGCCCTTGTAAAAAAAGGTTTAGAAATTTTATTATCTATCTATCTATCTACCTACCTTAGCAGGCTCCATGCCCAAGATGGGACTCGAACTCACACCCTGAGGTCAAGAGTGCCATGCTCTACTGACTGAGTCAGCCAGGCACCCCAAAGCTTAAAAGTTTTAGAGGGTTTGTTTTCATTTGTTTGTTTGTTTTACTATTATTTACTATTATTACCCCAAAATGAACTATCAGTGTATGATAGAGCCTTCCAAAAAGCCAACCTATTAAAGAGCATCTTAATGCTTCCGAGTTTTGGCGATTACGAATAAAGCTACTATAACATCTTTGTGCAGCGTTTTGGGTGGACAGAAATTGTCAGTTCATCTGAGTACATACCAAGAAGCACAATTACTGGATCGTATGGTTAGGGTATGTTTAGTTTTGCGAGAAACTGCCAAACTGCCTTCCAGAGTGGCTGTACCATTTTGCATTCCCACCAGCCATGAATGAGCGTCTCTGTGGCCCCACATACTCATCAGCATGTGATGCTGTCAGTGTCCCAGATTTGGGCCATTCAAATAGTATCTCGTTGTGTGGCGCTTTTTAAAAAATATTTTCTTAAAGGGGTGCCTGGGTGGCTCTGTTGGGCTTCCGACTTTGGTTCAGGTCATGATCTCACAGTTCGTGGGTTCGAGCCCCATGTTGGGCTCTGTGCTGACAGCCCGGAGCCTGGAGCCTGCTTCGCATTCCGTGTCTCCCTCTCTCTCTGTCCCTCCCCTGCTCTCACGCTGTATCTGTGTCTCTCAAAAATAAAAAAATATATATGTATATATATACACATATATAATTTTTATATATGCACATATATAATTTATTTATATATATGTACATATATATTAAGTTTTATATATTTAAGTCATCTCTACACCCAACATGAGCCTTGAACTCACAACCCCGAAATCCAGAGTCACACGATCCCCCATATGAACCAGCCAGGTGCCCCTCGTTGATGTTTTAAAATGCAATTCACTCATGACATGTGATGTGAAGCATCTTTTCATATGTTTATTTGCCATCTGTAGATCTTTGGGGAGACGTCTTTTCAAATCTTTTGCCCATTTTCAAGTCAGGCTGTTTGTTTTTGGATTGTTGAGTTTTAAGAGTTCTTTGTACATTTTGGATAATGGCCCTTTATCAGAACTGCCTTCTGTAAATATTTTCTTCCAGCCTGTGCCTTGTCGTCTCTTCCCCTCAACAGTGTCTTTCACAGAGTAGAAGCGTTTACATCTAATGAAATCGAAGCTATCGATGATTTCTTTAACGTATTGTACTTTCGGAGTTATATTTAAAAAATCGTCACCATACCCAAGGTCATCTAGATTTTCTCCTGTGGCATTTTCTAGGGTTTTATAGGTTTGCATTTTACACTTAGGTCTATGATCCATTTGGAGTGAGTTTTTCTGAAGAGTTTGTCTGTGTCAAGATTCAATTTTTTGCATGTTTTCTGGTTGCTCCAGAACCGTTTGTTGAAAAGATGATCTTTCCTTCATTGTATTGCCTTTGCTCCTTTATCGAAGCTAAGTTGACTGTATTTATGAGAATCCGTTTCTGGGCTCTGTGTTCTGATCCACTGATCTACTTGTCCGTTCTTCCACTGCTACTGTATGGTCTCCATCACCACGGCTTTATAATAAGTCTTAAAGTGTCAGCTCTCCGACTTTATTCTTCTCTTCCATATTGTGTGGGCTATTCTGGGTCTTTGCCTCTCCATTTGGCAGTCTTTTCTATGTCTTTGTTATATACGAAACAGCAAAACATCTTACAATTGATGGCACTTTAGATTTGATGAAATATGATAGATTCTTGTGGGTATTTCCAGAGATACCTTGGGCATAGGAAAGCAAATATATTAGTGTATTGTTTTTCCCTCAAGCTTATTTTTAACATCTATATTGTGGGACAGACTTTAAGTCTTTAAAAGGACAGGAGAGAATTTAAAAATACATGGGGATGTCTGCCCCCTAATGGGTGCCGAGGGGAATTTTTCCGTGTCAAAGATGGCCCCCTGTGTAAACAAACATTTATTTCACACCTACTAAGAGCAAGGCTCTGAAGACAGAATTCCTGACCCTGTTAAGCTTGCAATCTAACGGAAAAGATACAAACACATAATAGATTTTGGTTTGATGTGTTCTCTACTACAAATTTATACCAAATGCTGCTAGAGCATAAGTAAGGGAGAAATTAATCCTTCCTAGGGATTAGAGCCAGGCTAGAACTCAGAGTAAGGGCTATCAATTGGAGTCTTGAAATATAAGTGGTGCATAGAGGCAGAGAAAGCAGGAGAAGGGCACTGCAAATAAAGGGGTTGTATGATCAAAACATCAAAGGGGTAAATGCCAAAGGGCATGGTAGGAGCTGAAAAAGACGAGGGTGAGTGTGGAGGTGGTGAAGGAGGAGGAAGAATAAATAGGGAAATTTTGGAAAAGCAAGTTGGAGCCTGTGAATATCTAAATGGTTTTGAATGTTATTCTAAGTGGATTTTAACCAGTAGGCACTGAGTTCCAGTGAATTTTTATTTTTTTAATTTTTATCGTTTTTATTTATTTTTAGTGAGCTCCACATCTAACGTGGGGCTGGAACTCACAACCCTGGGATCAAGAGTCACACACTCTACCAACTGAGCCAGGCAGGCATCCCAAAGATTTTCTAAATCAGGTACAGAAGTGCTCAGATCTGAGCTTTAGAGAGATCCCTCTGGCTGTGGCAGGAAGGGTTGACTGGGGAGAGAAAGACCGAAGAGACTGGTGAGGAAGCTACTGGAAATGCCCAGCTCAGATGATAGGGAAAGTGGCAGAGACTGGCATTTGTCTCCAAAATCCGTTCTTCCCTTCTTGAAGAGAAATAGCATCTCCAAATGTTTGCTGGCTATCCAGAACAAAGACTACATTTCCCAGCCTCCCTTGCAGCAAGTTGTGGCCATGTGATCAAGTTCTAGTCAATGGGATGGAAGCAGAAGTAATGTACTAAATTTCTTGGTGGTCTCATTAAAGGACCACCTGTAAATTCTCCCTGCCAGCTGTAATCTACATGTGATGGCAAGCCATCTGGGACCAAGCTGAGGAGGACAGCTTAGTGATGGCAGAACAATGAGATGTAAGGAGGATAGGTCTTGCCACCATGAAGCTTCCAGACTGGCCTGTATTCCCGGATGGTTCTGGTTATGTGACAGGGAAATAAACTCTTATCTTGTTTTAGTCCCTGTTACTTGGAGATCTTGGTTACAGCAGCTGGATTCTGCCTTTCAAATCCAAGAACCGAAAAAGAGGTGGAAGGAACGGGGCACTGAGAGGAAAAAGATGGTTTTGAATTAAGTTCAAAAGCAATTTATGAGGAAACGAGCTGCTGGTAAGGAGTGGGGAAGGCTTTAGCACAACTCTCAGATGTGTCGTTCCGACACTGGAGTGAATAGTAAGTGAGATCGTCAGTTCAGTTGGGGACCCAGAAAAAGAAGGAGGTTTGGGAGAAAAATATAAATTCATATTGGGCTATATTGGGTTGGAGTTGCCTGTGACAGTTCTAGGTAATTTCAATGTGCTTATCTTTGCCGCAAGATTTTTGCAACACGATCAGCCATAAGGCAATTTTGCCATAAAAGATAAAGAAATAACTGTTGGTTTCATCAATTGGTTAACAGTTTGCTTTCACTTCTCCATTGACTCAGTATTCCCATTTTTTAAAAGTAATCTCTTAGAGGCACCTGGGTGGCTCATTTGGCTAAGTGTCTGATTCTTGGTTTTGGCTCACGTCATGCCCTCACGGTTGGTGGGTTTGAGCCCCTGCTCGAGCCCCTGACAGTGCAGAGCCTGCTTGGGATTCTCCCCACCCCTCCCCTGCTCATGCTTGTGTGTGCGCTCTCGCTCGCTCTCTCTCTGGATAAATAAATCATTTTTTTAATTAAAAAAAAAAAAAGTAATCTCTCCACCCATTATGGGGCTTGAACTCACAACCCTGAGATCAAGGGTGGAATGCTCCATTGACTGAAATTTGCACAGTATCACTATTTCAAACAATCAGTCACAATTGTCTCGCCTACTAGACTGTAAATTCTATGAGGGCCTGGGCCCAGTCTGTGTTTGACCACATTTATCCCTAATGTTGGACACGTAATGACATTCAGTAAGTATCTGTTAGATGGATGGATAGATACATGGATGGATGGATGGATGGATGGATAGAAATTTTCATTTAAGGGATTTGTGCTAATTTTGGCAAATTTATTAAAAAAATAATTTTGAAGAAATGTTTTCTCAAGCAAACAAAAAGCTGGTCCCCATTTTTATATTATATAAATCTTAGCCCTCATAATGGTCTATGCAGTGGTGCAGAGTATGGAACCAACATTTCCCATAGAACTTTGAAATGTCTATCAATGGACATTTGACAATATGCCAAGGACAAACGACAGTGTGGAAGGCTTTCCCAACATAACACAAAGCTCAGTTACAAGGATGCATCCTAGTATTTGGAAACTGATACCTCTCTAATAAAGGAAATATTTTTAGTGACTAAAGAAAAAGTGTGATGCTGAATGAGGAAGACAAATCAACAAGCCAAAGGAAAAAAAATAATACTGTGAAGGAGAGACTTTGAAGACAAGTGCTTAGGTGCAATACACACACACACACACACACACACACACACACACACACACAAATCAGTTATTTGCATAGTATTACCATGAATCTACGCTATACATTTGGAATGTATTCAAATATTTTGTATTTCCCAATTGTCTTTTTGATTTTGTTTATTTTTAATGTTTCATTTGTTGTTCATTTTTCACATTTCATTATGTCCTTTTTAATGAATATCTCTTTTATTTTTTGTAACTTGATGTTTTATGGCAAAATTGCCCTACAGCCAATTAGTTATGCAGCAAAGATGCAGACAGAATACCAGACATGGCCTGTGGCATAAGCCTAAAGTGATGTGGATACACACATGCAGAGCTCAAGAGACGGGTCTAAAAATTTGGTCTAAAAATTGGGTGTCTGGATGTACAGGTGGGTGTGAAGCCATGAGAATGCCTTGTGAGAGTCTATTGAATAACAAAAAGGCCAAGGATAGAGAAGCCTGAATGTATCAAATGTATTCAGCTGCAGGCAACAGAAAACCTTTCACTGGCTTAAACAAACAGGGGTTTACTTTTCTTATATAATAAACAGTTTGGAGGGTTAGTTGAAGTCTCCCAGGGATGCCAGCAAGGATCTCCATAATCTTCTTGGCTTTCCCTCCTGCTTCTTTCTTCATGGTCACAAAACAGCTGCTGTGGCTCCAGATATCACAACCATGTTCAAGGTGAGAAAGAGGAAAGCAGAAGCTTTCCCGTGAGCCTTCAGCAGACATTTCTGTATATGTCTCATATGTCAGAAATCTGTCACGTGGTCACCTTCAACTACCTCTGTAGTGGAAACAGCAGGCAAGAAATAAGTGGGAACCTCTGTTGGTCTAGCCAGCGAACAGTGTCTGAGGGACCCCTCTTAAGGGGTATTGAAGGTAGAGATCCTACTGAAGACTGAAGAAGACCTTGAGCCTCGTTCTTGTCATGCTTCTTTCCCCCTCAAGACCTTTCTCCTCTGCTTGGAAGTTCCACTTCCTTCTCCTCACCTAGTTAACCCCTACTTATGCATCTAGCCTCCCACAGCCCTTTGTAGGGAGAGCAGAGCCCCTGACCCTCGGCTGGCCGGGTCAAACCCCATAATACGGGCTGTCAGGACACCGGGCGCCTCTATTGGTAGCATTGGTCATATTTGCAGGTTCACTGTTTCTTTCAAACGATCGTTTGAGTCACAATTGTCTCTGCTACTAGACTGTAAACTCTACGAGGGCCCGGTCTGTGTCTAACCACATTTATCCCCAGGGTTGGGCATGCAATGATATTAAATATCTGTTGGATGGTTGGATAGATAGATGGGTGGATGGATGGATGGGTGGATGGGTGGATAGAATTTTTCACTTAAGGGATTCGTGCTAATTTTGGCAAATTTATAAAAAAAATAATTTTAAAGAAAGTTTTTCTCAACAAGACATGAGTATATTTTTTCTGAAACCTCAATTTGCTGAAAATTAAGGGTTACAGGGTAGTTTAGGCCTCTTAGAATATATTTTTCTTTTACTTATATTCATGAAGAGTGTATTATTGGGTACATTTATTAATACATTCGTAAGAAGCATATATTCATATTCATTGAAAATACTAAAGAGGGGCACCTGGATGGCTTAGTAGGTTAGGTATCAGACTCTTGATTTCGGCTCAGGTCATGATCTCACAGTTGTTGAGATCAAGCCCCGTGTCGGGCTCCACGCTGTTAGCACAGAGCCTGCTTGGGATTCTCTCTCTCTCTCTCTCTCTCTCTCTCTCTCTCTCTCTCTCAAAATAAATAAACATTAAAAAAAATTAAAGACAAATTTTAAGTGAGCAAATCAGAATATTCAGTAAATTTAACAAACTGACCTTTCTGTTTCCAGCATCAGTCGCTCTTTGAAGCATTTCGGAAGGGAAGGCATGGAGGGAGAAGAAGGGCAGTAGCTTGAGGGGAAAGCAAGGCTGAGGAAGCTGTTGGGGACAGCTGTGATGCAAGTGGATTATTGGATAAAAGTGACAATTCAGGGGCACCTGGGTGGCTCAGTCGGTTGAGTGTCCGACTTTGGCTCCGGTCATGATCTCGTGGTTCATGGGTTCGAGCCCCACGTCCGGCTCTGTGCTGACAGCTTGAGCCTGGAACCTGCTTCAGATTCTGTGTCTCCCTCTCTCTCCACCCCTCCCCTACTTTCCCTCTCTCTCCACCCCTCCCCTACTTTCCCTCTCTCTCCCTCTCCCCCCCTCCCCAAAATAAATAAACATTAAAATATTTTTTTAAAAAAGGGGGGGACAATTCAGTGAAGAGAGAGAGAATGGCTCAGGGGAGAGAGAGGCAATTGGTTGGAGCAAGGATTTGGTGGGGGCTGGAAGGGGGGCTGGCGGGGAGCGCGTCAAGAGCACAAGGGGTGAAACTCAGAAAAACTGAGCGGAGGTCGGCTACCACTTTGCTGGCTCCCGGTGTCCATGCCTGTGTGTGGTCCCCCTACCCTGACTCTGGGCTTGGCCAAGAGACCAGTTTGGCCAATGGGGCGTTAGCAAGAAGAGGCCAGAAGAGGCATGAAAGGTGTTTGCACCCTGGGCTTGTCCTCTTGGGGTGCTCCCTCTTGGAACCCAGTTGTCAGGCTGCAGACGTTTGACTTAGCTGCACGGGGAGGCCGCAGGAGGAGGGCGCCTGGGCTGACGGCCCCAGCTGAGCCCCCAGCCGACAGCCAGCATCAGTTTCCAGCCCAGTGAGTGAGCCTCCTGGGACTGCATCCTCCAGCCTCCGTGGAGCGGCCCCAAATGATGCCACGTGGAGCACAGAGGAGCTGTCCCTGCCGTAAGCAAATGGGAATTTTGTGATTTTAAGCCAACAACGTTTTAGAGTAGTTTGCAAGGGCACAGAAAGAATTGACTTTTCTGAGTTTGGGCTTGAATGCTGCTTTATTATGATTTATTGACTATATACTTATGGTACTTCTGTTTAGGCTCAACAGCATTGACCTGGCAGGACCACTTAAGACTTCAAGACTCCTGGAACTCCCTTGGTACCTGGGCCTCGTGCAGTGGCTTCTAGTGCAGAAAGTTAAAGGTCAGGCTACCTGCGTGTGAATCCAGCCTCGGCCGTTGATTGGCTGTGAGATCTGGGTCAAGCCCGTGCCTCTGTCAGGGCTTCTGGGTAGATGTCGCTAAGGAGAAAAGAGGCTTCTGGGTAGACGTCACTAAGGAGAAAAGAGGTCACCAAGCAGAACGCTGAGGCATGCGGGGTGGAGCCGGGGC
Organism: Panthera uncia; assembly: GCF_023721935.1. NCBI lineage: Eukaryota > Metazoa > Chordata > Mammalia > Carnivora > Felidae > Panthera > Panthera uncia. The sequence goes on from NW_026057583.1 coordinate 111,088, forward strand.
AGGGGCCAGTGCCCGCTGGGGAAGCGACTCTGCCCTCGGCCTGCTCCGCTGACCATGCATGACACCCTGCCTCCATCAACAGGGCTCGCCTCCCCCAGACCCTCCGTAAGGGGCGGACAAGCAGAGACAGAGGTTGGTGGCAGTGAGGTGGTCACAGCATAAGGGACCTGAGACCTGGAAGGGCACAAGCATCTTCCCCTATCTGGAATCAGAGGCACAGCTGGGGGTGGGGCTAGGAGGGGTCCCCTAGGATGTTTGATTGGGAGGGGAGCCCATCATCATCATCATCACCAACATTGTTGACAACACTGAGGCATAACTGTGCCAAGTACCAGTCTAAGCCCCTTACAGGTATTAACTCATCTGCACACCTACTTTATTATTTTTTTAAGTGTATTTATTTGTTTTGATAGAGAAGGAGAGAGCATGAGTGGGGGAGGGGCAGAGAGAGAGGGAGACACAGAATCCGAAGCAGGCTCCAGGCTCCGAGCTGTCAGCACAGAGCCCAAGGCGGGGCTCGAACTCACGAACCACGTGATCATGCCCTGAAGCCGAAGTCAGTTGCTTAATCAACTGAGCCACCCAGGCGCCCCCATCTGCATGTCTTCTTTAGGAAAATGTCCATTCATATTTTCTGCCCGTTTTGGTTGGATTATTCATTTTTGGGGTGTTGAGTTGTATCAGTTCTTTGTATATTTTGGAGACTAGCCCTTTATCAGATCTATCGTTTGCAAATATCTTCTTCCATTCGTAGGTCGCCTTTTAGTTTTGTTGCTCATTTCCTGCACAGCATACACCTAAATCCTTACACTGAATGCCACCTCCTCCATGCAGACTTCCTGCTTGCTCCCCTCCTGGAAATGTATCCCCTCCTTCTTAACTTGCCTAGACTCGTTGGTTTTCCCACTCTCATTCCGGGGCTTGCCATGATCTGCTTTTGTGTCTGTGCTGACCATTGGGATGCAAGTCAGAGCTCTTTCCAACATCATCAGGGTGGCCAGGAAACAGCGAGTGACACAGCTGTGGACAAATAGCGGACAAATAGCGGACCTGGAGTCCCTGAGAAGGAGACAGTCCACCCTGCCTGGGCTATTCCTGGCACCCTAAATCAAGGCGTGTTTGCTCTCGGTGAAAGAGTTGAGGTCAGGGGCAATCTACGAGGTTGGGAGAAATATTTCAATATATTTATCGATGAGTTTTTTTTTTTTTCCCCTCTTCCTTGCACTGTGATTTTTGCCATCCCTCCAAATGTACAGGCAGTGAGCTCATTGTCTCTGGGCAGGGCTATTGCAGGGCAGAAAACAAAATCACCCACTAAATACCAGCTCCCTTTCTGGACTGTTTCCATAGGTCTAGTCTAAGTCCTCAAGGTTGAGAAGGTTTCCGGGGGCAGACAAAACGTCTTGGAGAAAGGTGAAGGCAGCTGGGTGTCCCCTCCCCTCGGACGCTAGGCCTGGGCGGAGGGAGAGGTCACGGGTCCCAGGAGCAGCACAGACCTGGCCGGGCTCCCTGCCAGGACTCAGAAGCTTCATGTGCAACCACAGGGAAGGATGGCAAGAGAGTGTGTCCAGGTGGGGGAGCCAGTTTAGGTGGAATTTGCAGAGTTTGGGGACATAGGGACCAGAGGGCAGGGACTATGGGCATCTCAGCAGTAACCATGTGACATTCGTCCAACGAGATGGCTTGGCCCAGTCTAAGATTTGGGGGCTGGAGTGCACAACAGCACGGGGGCTAGGAAGTAGGAAACTCATCCCCAAGAAGAACCGGAATTCAGTTTCCCCCAGTTCGGCCGAATAGTTGATTTATGAAAAACGAAGTTCAATCTCACGTGCGCCTGAGTTCTCTGACTGAGATTGCTACCCGGCACACCTGTTCTTACATAGTGAGTCCTGGGGATCCAACCTGTTCCTGTTCCCAGAAAATTCACTGGGTCCCATCTGCTGGGGTAGGAGGTGGAGAGGAGGGGCTAGCTTTCCCTGAGACACCAGATGACAGTTCCCCAGGGACTTAATCCTGCCGCTTGCCCAGTTCCCTGAGCCTCGTGAGTCAGGGAGCTTGGGGGAGCATGCTGCAGTGGCCAGGAGAAGACTGAGGGAAAGGAGGCTGGGGGGAGATTTTCAATCCATTTCAGGGTTACCTACTGAGCATCTGTGATGTGCCAAGTCCTAGGCTAGGCACTGGGGGATAAGTAAAAGAAAGAATGCAAGAAAGCATTGTGTCGGAGCCTGGCATACAGTAGGTGCTTCATAAATGCTCATTCATAAGCGCTCTCGTGCTCTTCCTTGGAAAGATACAAGATGAAGAAAATACAGTTTCATCCTCAAGGATCTGAAGATCCTGTAAGAGGCCAGGACCCTTTTACACATTCCTCAGACTCAGACAGAGCACAGTAAGCAATGCAGCCCAGGCCCGAAGATCCAAGGACTCAAGGGAGGGAGAGAGATGTGATGGAGACTTCGCAGAAGAGGGCTCGACCATATGAGGGTTGAATGTGTACACAGGAGAGGTGGGAGATGAGGAGGGGGACAGGGGAACGGACTCATGGGAAGCTGTCGGGAGACAGGGCCACAAGAGAACACATTCTGGCAGTCCCTAACCTCCGGAGTGAAAGTTCATGTGCAAATCACTTGCTTGGAATTTGGAATGCATTTTCCCATGGGAACAATACCATAAATGGAGGCTAGGTTCTCAGGCAACAGGATGGAAACTGACTTACCCATACTGTTATTCAGCTAGATTACTCAAGCCGTTCCCCAGACCAGGGCTCAGAGAGGTGGGAGCCCTGTGGCCGAACTCCTTTCTTGGGGCGGGGCGGGGGGGTGGGGGGGGGGCTGGACCTGCCTTAGGCGGAGGGCTTCTTGTCTGGGCTTTGGTGTGGTTCAGGAAGGGATTCAACTTGAAAAGGCCTAAGGTTAGTCTTTAGTGTATTTGATAACAAAACCATCTGCTCACATACATTTATAATCCTATTAAAGGACTAGTTCGCAGGAAGAAGAGGTGAAGAAAGTTCTAAATTGCTACCAAATCAGCAGCCGGACCTGTCTCGGAATTTCACAGTTTCTGTTTGATGTAAATGCTTCCTCATTCCTAATCCAGCGTGACGGTGTCCTATGAAAAGAAGGAATTTTGGACGCAAACACCCACACGGGGAGAACGCCATACGAGACGACGGTGTCTGTGAGGCAAGGAGTTCTCAGGATTGCCAGCAAATCACCCAAAGAGGCACGGCCGAGACGCTCCCTCACGGCCCTCAGAAAAAAACCATCCTGCTGACACCTTCACCTCAAACTTCCGGCCCCCAGACAGTAACGTAGCGTATTTCTGTTAAGGTTGTGGTACTTCGCCACGGCTGTTCCAGAAAAGGAGCCCAGCCATTTCTGTGGTCAGAGACAACGTACGACCTGACCCCACCACCTGTGTTACAGCTGGGCCGGACCTCCCACAAAGCCAGCCACCTGCAGGACCAGTGCCGTCCGACACGGCCTGCTCCGAGATCTGTGCCCCGCACGTGCCCCCAATACCAGCCGCCCAAGCAGACTGGCTTTCTTGAAGGGTTTAAAGGAAGTGCCAGAGGGGTGGGGATGGGGCGCCCCATTGGGCTCAGTGGGTAGAGCATGCGACTTTTGATCTCAGGGTTGTGAGTTCGAGCCCCATGTTGGGTGTAGAGATTACTAAAAAAATTGTTTTAAATTAAGTGTATTTATTTTGAGAAAGACTGAGACAGTGCTAGGAGGGCAGGGGCAGAGAGAGGGGGAGAGAGAGAATCCCAAGCAGGCTCCACACTATGAGCGCAGAGCCCCATGCGGGGCTCAGACTCAGGAACTGGGAGATCACGACCGGAGCCGAAGTCAGACACTTAACCAACTGAGCCTGGCAGGCGTCCCTGATTTTCGCTTTCGATTTAAATATTGTAAGTGGAGGCGGGGAATCCCTATATGCATTTTTACAAGTTTGTGTCTCCCCGGGAAAATAACTCACAAACCCGTTAATATCATTCACCTCAGGAGGTGATTGATGTTGGAGGTATCTGACTAGTTACAATGATGTGTGTGACATTGCAACTTGAATAATGTAGTAGAAGATGTTTTAAGAAGTAACAGGGAAAAGAGAACGCCATGCCCCAGTGCAGGGACTGTGGTAGGAATTTTTAGGTTTAATCCTTTCAGAGACCCTTGCAGGACAGTGCCTTTAAAAAAAACAAAAAACAAAAAACAAAACAAAAAAAACCACAGACAGATCCAGCAATGCCCCTTACTACTGCTTGACCTTGAGCAGTTCATTAATTGCCCCATGCCTCAGTTTCCTTGTCTATAAAATGGGGATGGTAGCAATCTCTACCTGTCAGGGTTGACGTGAGGGCAATGCCAGGAAAGACAGCAAATAGGCGTGAACATTTTTGCACGCTCTTAATCCAGTTTAATCTACAATTGGTACAATTGAAAACAATGTTCAGTGAAGGGGGAAAGACCTGTTTAATCCCCTCGGCAGCCGCGTGAGTTCTGCTTCAGAGGCTGCCCCCAGATTAGCTCTTCTGAGCTACTCACAGCTAATTCCCTTCGTGCATCATATCGGCACTTGGCGTGGGGGTGGTATCTGGGGATGGGGGAGGAGGGGTTACGCAGGGGCCATGGGGAGGTTGGGGGCTGCATTCCTTGGAACCTTCCAGGATTGATTTTCACCATTAGCAAACAGCTGAGAGTTCCCTGGGGAGCATCAAAGAGGAAAATGGTATTTGGGGTAAGAAAAGAAAAAGCAGACTCTCTAATGTGGCTGTGGCTGTGGCTGTGGGACCAGGGAGAAGACCCATCTGTCGGGTGTGTCCGGCTCCCCCAGAGGCACGCCTCCTTGGGTGTCGCTCAGAGACGCCAGCTGCCATTCCCAACCTGGCCTCAGGGTGGCACTGCTCCCTCTGCAACAGCGGCCATCTGCCTTGCAGTGGAACTGTCACGGGTGGAACTTTCCGACAAGACTGTCCTAAAAGCTGAGGAACAGCAAAAAGATAATGGACTCAGAGGACATCATGAGCTAGAATTCTAGCTCGCCAGGACTCGCTTGTTTCCTGCAGCTCACGGCCCTTTCCAACCAGAGGGACTAGGGCTCCCTGGTCCCCACCTCCAAATTTAAGGCTAACTACCTGTGCAGAGCCCTGAGCAAGAGGACAGTGGAGGCTCGCGTACTCTGTGTCCGAATACTTTGAAGTTATTCACTCGAGCTAGCAAACTGAAATACATTATTCCCGTCCTCCCACCTTGACATCTATACACCCTTTCACAACAATCTGGAAGACGAGGTCCAGATTTAGGATTTTTCAGACTCCTTAGAGATGGATGTCAGGATACAGTGGCTTGGGAGAATTGGCTCCTGGCTCCCTACCTCCAGCCCTTGATCTACCCCTTCTCTTCCCAAATCACGTCCAATCCTCCCACGTTGTGAGCCCCATCACATTCATGGCTGTGGGCACCCCAGCCCATACATGTCATCTTTACGCCCATACTAGTAACCAACAATAATTATATATGTGATAACCACGCCTCTGCTAATAGCCACCCCTTGGCTATTCTGAGGAGCTAGGGCACGCACACTAGTGAGGACCACCCTTGGGCGGACAGACCCAGAGAGGAAGTCCACGCAGGAAGAGAGCTTGGTGCTAATTGGGCAGGAATTTGGGGGCTCTGGTACCCAGAGTCTAGTCTGGGAGTGTGCATTAAGTTCCCAGGGCTGCTGTAATAAAGTACGACAAACTGGATGGCTTACGACAACAGACGCTCTTTGCCTCACAGAGCTGGCGGCTTGAAGTCCAAAACCAAGCTGTCAGCAGGGCCACGTGCCCTCTGAAACCCACAGGTGGGAATCCTTCCTTGCTTCTTCTTAGTTGCTGGTGGCTTGTCGGGGAGTCCTTGGCGGTCTGTGGCTTGTAGCCGCGGCACTCTAGTCCTGGTTCTGTCTTCACGTGATGCGCTGCCCTCGTGTGTCTGTGTCTCGTGTAAGCTAATTAACATCTACAATAACCCTATTTCCAAATACGGTCATATTCTGAGGTATTGGGGGTAGGGCTTCAACATGCCTTCCGGGGGGCTGCTATCCAATCCATAATAGGGTGGGAAGGGGGCAGACTGAAGAGGTACAGAGCAGGGGCCTCTCTTGCTCTGGGGCAGGGACAGATGACATCATTTTTTTTTTTTTTAGGTACATTTTGAGAGAGAGAGAACATGAGGGGAGAGGGCAGAGAGACAGAGAAGGAGAGAGGGAATCCCAAGCAGGCTTTGTATGTCAGCACAGAGCCCGATGTGGGGCTCGAACCCACGAACCTGTGAGATCGTGACCTGAGCCACAATCAAGAGTTACGCGCTCGACCTACTGAGCCACCCAGGCACCCCTATGACATCTTTAAGCCCACCGCCATTTGAGCATGCCCCCAGACATCTGGACTTCTGGAAATCTGAATTGTCGGAGGCCAAGTCCCCATCTTGGTGCCTCATCTCTGCTGTGGATGCTTGTCATGTTCACCGAGTGGCACCAGGAAGGACCTCACCCTGCAGGCAAGCCCGCAGTGGCTGCCCCCAAACCTTTCTCCCTGAGCCCTCAACAATATCCCAATAAAAACAGCAACCTAACATTTATATGAAGAATAGAGGCCTACAGTAATGGGGGGGGGGGTAGGAGCTGTCCTTCCAAAAGCAGAGTGCCCTTCCTTTCTCAAGGGACCGATAATTCCCGCCTTAATGCAACTCTTCATCTGCCCCGTCTTCAGCTGATGGGAAAGCAGGCTTCCGAAGCAGCTCCAGGGAGAGATAAGGCTCTTTGCCTGAAATAAAAAATTCATGAAGAAAGACTAGGGATCAAGCACACAGCTGCCAAGTTTCTGTCCTCTGGGGACATGGCAAGGAGCTCGAAAAGCCAAATGGAAATTTTCTCTTCTCTCCAGCACCTCTCACCATGCCCCCCCTTGTTCGGGGGTGGGGGAGGTGCTCCCTTCTCTGCTCTACCTGGTCACATCCCTTCCATCTCATTTGAGCCCCTGGACCAGCACCACGAATGCCCATATGCCAGGGCATTCGGGAAGGGGTACCTCTTCAGACTAGGCACCCGCCCGCAACCTCAACAAAATGTGTGTCCTAGAGCAAGCTGGCACAGTCTTTGACCACTCGCCAGTTGGGAGGAGCCTCCAGACTGGCTATTATTTGCCCCTTAAGGGGGCACCGTACAGATTACTTCCCTACAGATTACTGTTCCAATTCCCTAACCCACAAATCTGGTCAAAATTCATGAGGTTGGTCAGATGGTCATAAGTCAACTTGTGAAGGAAGCCTTGGATCTCTTGCCAACATGCTGGGCACACAATGGCTTGGATAAAGGGGAAAAACCCTTGAACCATAAGGGTTGGAGAATTTGACTGTAATGTAGCAATGGGCTTGAGAAGCGTGACTGGTTAGCCTATGATATGCAAGCTGGCAGGAGAGTTACAGACACCATCCCGGAGACAGTGGGCACTGGGGCAGAAGTGGGGTAGGAGGGCAGGCTGCTGTCACAGGGGGAAATCTTACTCCACCGTCCCCTGACCAGCTGAGGTCCTCAAAGGAACACATCTTCCTCCATGAGCTTGGGGGCCCCTCTCCGGCTCCCAATGCATTGTCTCTTGGTTCCTAGTTCTTTTAAGCATTCGTGTAACATAGCCTTTCCCATTCCAAGCGGGGTGTGGCTCAGACAGGTGCCTCTCATTGCAAAGCAACCCTGTACCTCCCTCCTGCCCCTGAGAACTACCCCAGGGCCTGTTTTCAACTCCAGTTCCCCATACAAAGGACATGTCAGCCATTTCCCCCATATTAGAGATCCACTGGGAAGAACACAGATCTCAAAAACCTGAAGATTTCTTTCCCCACAGCCTCACCCCAAAAGGAAAAGGAACCCTTCGCACTACATCGACAATAAGATAAAACATAAGTTCTCAGTGATATCTATGGAGGCCTTGAAGTTCAACAGTTCAGGTAAAAGGTTCTAAACTCCAAAGTCCAGTGTGTGTGTGTGTGTGTGTGTGTGTGTGTGTGTGTGTGTGTGTTGTGAGGGGAGGGTTCTCCATGCCACCAACAAGCAATTCTCCAACACCAGCTGGGTGCCCTATAATTTGACTCAATTCTGACACTATCAGCATCAGATTCCACAGGCAAAGGGCTCAGTCGTACAAGACTGGTCTCCACTTCAAATACCAATCACAAGCCCAGGGCGTTACCTGTACTTCTGACCAACTGGTTATCATAGAGAGGCTCCCACGAACCCCCTCCCTGGGTTCTATGAATTTGCTAGAGCAGCTCAAAGAACTCAGGAGTAAACCCGTTTACTCACTAGGTTATTGATTTAGTACAAAAGATATTAAAAGACATGAGTCACCAGCTGGCTGAAGAAATACTTAGAGCGAAGTCCCAAACAAAGGCGCTTCTGTCCCTGTGGAGTCTGGGGCCCAGCATGGTGGCACATGGAAGCATTCTGATTCCTCAACCTGGATGCTATCTGAATCCCCTCCTTTTGGGTTCTTATGGAGGCTTCATTAGCTACCATGATGGATTAAATCATTGGCCATTGAACTCAATCTCCAGCCCTTCCCCCATCCCTAGAGATTGGACAGTGGGGCTGTAGGTTCCAACTCCTCAATCATAATGGTTGGCTCCCATGCAAACCAGCCCCCCACCCTTAGGTGCTCCCCAAAAGTCACCTCATTAGCACAACAAAAGATACTTCAACCTGATTCATTACTTAAGAAATTCCAGTGATTTTAGGAGCTCTGTGCCCAGAACCACAGAGGAAGACCAAATATATGTTTCATATTATAAATCACAATATCACACTAGGATACCAAGTTCAAGTGTAATTTAATAATTTTTCTTCTACCCATGAGATGTCTTTTGGAGTTTTTTTCCTTCAGGTTATAAAAGTGATTTATACTCACATAGAACTTTTGAAAACCATAAGTATGAAGACAAATGGGGGGAGGGGAAGCATCTATAATCTCACAACCCAGAGGCAAATTATCAATATTTTGACATATTTCTTTCCTATCTTTGCTCTATGCCTTTATTATTTCACTTGAAATCATGAAATCATATCAAATACATAATTTTGATCGAAAATACTTTCCATAACGTTAGTAATACTTTGCAGACATATCAATGGTGGCACAACTGTCCATAATATGTGTATGCCATAATTTGCCTGATCAATTCTCTACTCTTAGACATCCAAGGTGCTTCTGTCGTTTTGCTGATTTCAATGATCTGATTCATATTTCTGCATAAATCCTTGTCTATCGGTTTAGAATATTTCCTTAGGAAATATTGCTGGAAATGAAATACAAGGTCAGAGTCTCAAAGGCTATGAATATTTTCAGGACCTTCTTCCATACTGCCAAATGGTTGTTCTGGAAGGTTTTACTCACCAGCAGTATGAAAGGGCTGTGTCTGCAAGACTTAATTCTAAGCCCCATCGCGTCATAAGGCTAAAGCCACACCAGCGAGGAGCGAATCCAGCACTATCCAGCTTTTTTTTTTTTTTTACATTTATTTTTTGAGAGAGCACAAGTTGGGGAGGGGCAGAGAAAGAAGGAGACACAGAATCCAAAGCAGGCTCCAGGCTCCGAGCTGTCAGCACAGAGCCTGACGCGGGGCTCGAACTCACAAACCGTGAGATCATGACCTGAGCAGAAGTCGGAGGCTTAACCGACTGAGCCCCCCAGGTGCCCCAGCACCACCCAGCTTGAGAAGCAAGAGTAGGCAGAACTCTCAAGGTGAAGGCTCACAGAGACTGCTGAAGCCTGAGGACACTTTTAAGACATGAATTCTGGAGGATAAAGCACATAAATCGGGAGAGCGAAGTCTTTTGGGCCCCAGGGCTGAAAGGAAAGTGGAGTCCTGAGAGCAGACTGAGGTCCAAGAAGCACAGTTGTGAAGAAGGGTGTTTAGGGGCTCCAGGGTCGTTGTTCATTCAGATTGGGCGTGATGCACCAGGGGAAGTCCGGAGGAGGTCAAGGAATTGATTTTTTAAAAAGCCATTTAAGAATGAACTCACAGTGCTGGTTGGTTCTTCTGGCAAGAGGAGAATAGGGGTCATTTGAGGAGATGTTTGATTGTAAGGTGGGCATGAATATGTCAAAGAAGAGATCGAAGTCTGGCCCCATCTCACTTTATTGGTTTCTACCACTTACCAGATGAGTCACTTTGATTGGAGAATAATTTCCTTTTAATTTTTTTTTATCTTGTTCATTTAACTCTGCCGATCACAACTGCTGCTTCTTGATAGAATCCCTTTCTTTCTAAATCAGGTTTATTTATTTTTATTTTTTTAATGTTTATTTTCTTTTTTGAGAATAAAGACAAACCAGGGGCACAAACAGGGGAGGGGCAGAGAGAAAGGGAGACCGAAGCAGGCTCCAGGCTCTGAGCTGTCAGCACAGAGCCTGACGCGGGGCTTGAACTCATGAAAGGTGAAATCATGACCTAAGCTGAAGTCGGACGCTTAACCGACTGAGCCACCCAGGTCCCCCAGGTTTATTTATTTATTTATTTCTATTACACGTTTTAAAACTTACTCATAGCCAAAAACTATCAATATATAGAAACACGTGAGGTATAAGGAAGAAAATAAAGATCATTTGTAACCTGAACCCCAAAGGATAACTACTGTGGACATATTGATATAAATCCTGCCAGACTTTTTCCTATACTCTCTCTCTCTCTCTCCCTCTCTCTCTCCCTCTCTCTCTCCCTCACACACACACACACACACACACACACACAGAGGAAGGTAACTATACATATAGCTATTTTTATGGTAAAATATACAAAATATAAAACTTACGATTTTAGCCATCTTAAGTGCACAGTTCAGTGGCATTAAGTACATTTTCATTGTCATGCAACTATCACCACCATCCATCTCCAGAACCTTTTCATCTTCCCCAACAGAAACACTGTACCCATTAAGCACTAACTCCTCATCCCCGCCCGGACTCTGGTGGCCACGATTCGACTTTCTGTCTCCTTGAATTTGATTACTCTAAGGATCTCCTATGAGTGGAATCACAGAAATTGGTTTTTTGGGTTTGTTTGTTTGTTTGTTTGTTTGTGGGGTATTTCACTTAGTGTAATGTCTTCAAGTTTCATCCATGTTGTAGCATGTTCTGAGTTTCCTTCCCTTTTAAGGTGGAATGATATTTCATCATGTTCGCATTTTGTTTATCCATTCAGCTGTCCATAGACAGTTGGTACATAAGTTATTTTTTAACGTTTATTTATTTTTGAGAGAGAGAGAGAGAGAGAGGTGAATGGGGGGCTGGCAGAGAGATGGGGAAACAGGAAATCCAAATCGGGCTCCGAGCTGAGAGCACAAGGCTGGATGTGGGGTTCGAACCCATGAGCCATGAGATCATGACCTGAGCCAAAGTCGGACACCCTACCGAATGAGCCATCCAGGTGCTCGAGTACACAAGTTATTTTAAGCCGCCACTTAGCATATTGTGGACATTGTTTCATGTCAATAAAGTAAGATTACAGTATTATTTTATTTTATTTTTAAGTAATCTCTACACCCAACGTGGGGCTTGAACCCATGACTCTGAGATCAAGAGTCACTACTCTACTGACTGAGCCAGCTAGGCGCCCCTACAGTATTATTTTTAATGGCTAGTTAATATTTTGTTAAACGGATATTCTATAAGTTATTTAACCAGATTACTGATAATAAACACTTGATCATCTCAAAATTTTTACTTAATTAACCTCTCCGTAATGAGCAATCTTTATATGTTTTTGTTGAGAAATATATTACATATGAGAAGATACAACATATATAAAGTTTAAGGGATAATAATAAAATGGACCCCTCTGTACTTTCACTCCTTGCTTAAGAAATAGAACACATTCAGAACTTTAGGAGCCCCCTGGAGGCCCTGCCCCATCTTACTGGTCTCTCACCCCCAAAGGTTCCACTATCCTGAATTTTGTGTTAATCCTTCCTATGCTTGTCTCCAAAATTTTATCATATGAGTATGCATCCTCTGCCCCAAAGACTAGATCTTAAATATGTACTTACAGGATAAAAGAAAAAGTAAGGGTGTTCTGGACATCTTGGTTCCTGGCCTTCCTTTCCAGACTTAAAATATCTAATTCTTAGGGCACCTGACTGGCTCAGTCAGTAGAGCATGCAACTCTACATCTTGGGGTCATGAGTTCGAGCCACACGTTGAGTGCAGAGTTTACTAAAATATATATTCTTTCCATCTGAGAGAGCCCCTCCTCTGCCATTGGTGATTGAGGTCATTTTCCACCTCCTTCAAGGAAGACACACACACACACACACACACACACACACACACACACACACACACACAAGGCTCAAGGTTGGCATCACTTAAGAATCCTTCCACCTTCTGGCCCTATTCCCATCCAACCATTGGGGTAAATCCATTGGAACAATAGATTCCCACAGTACTCTTTCCCAAAATCTGAATAATGAGTCTAGAGGGACACCATGCTGGGGAGGCTTCAGCAAAATTGCCCAGGGTGGACTCTGACATCCCCAACTCGTCACTTTGGAGGCTCCCTTCTCTAGGGTAGGATAGGCTTCCTCCCTCCTTCTGAGCTCCTCCTGATTCTTTTCTTGACAACCTACAGGCAACTCTAGGATAAAACCAATACACGAACACTCTTCTCCTAAGAACAGTGATCTCAGACACTATATTTTTTTTTAGTGCCCATTGAGGAGACATTTAATTAAAAACAACCCAACTGCTTAAGATTCCTTCTATCCCAAACGAGTATAGGCATTTTCATGATTATTCACAGGAGTTTTAGTTCCCCCTTCTACGTCACCCTTCTATCCAGACTGTAGTTCGGGTTGTCCTCAGCCATCTGCAAATCCCTTCTTTCTTGCCTCCGTACTAGCACGAGACCCGGTGAAAAAGGAAAGCATCCTTGGTGATGGCAGAGAAAGGAGTCTGGGCTGATATGCTAGTGTTAGCCACCATTTGCTTCATGCTTGCCATGTTCCTGGCACTTTACATAGATTATCCGAAGAGAATAAATTTTACTACTTTTGCACATAAGGGAATTCAGGTTCAATCATGCATCGAGAGGCACCGGCTGGTGGATGATTTCGGAATTTGGATCTGGTCTGTACCTCACTAGAGTGTCTGTGCGTGACCACTATGCTCTGTATTCTCTCTTTGGAAAGGGTTAACATCGTGCAGCATTCGGCACTTTTTCCCTGGGTGTATTAGTTAGCTACAGCTGCTGTAACAAAGCCCCGCAGACCCGGTGGCTTGAACAACAGAACTTTACCATCTCACGGTGCTGAAGGCTGCAATCAAAGTTTGGGCAGGATTGGTCCCTTACGAGGGCCGAGGGCTGTGGAGGAGAATCTCTCGCCCGCCTCTCTCCTACCTTCCGACGGTTGCTGGCGATCCTCGGTGTTCCTGGCAGTGTATCGCTCCAATCTCCGTCTCTGGAGCCACGTGGCCTACCTGCCTCTGTCTCTCTCGGTCTCTATATCCAAATTTCCCTCTCCTTGCTCTCTTTGTGTTAGGCTTATTTATTTATGTATTTTAGTAATCTCTACACCCAATGTGGGGCTTGAACTCACCACCCAGAGATCAAGTCGCAAGCTCTTCCAACTGAGTCACCCTCTCCTTTCTCTCAGAAACACCTGTCATTGTGTTTCTCTCAGAAACAGCCTGTCATTGGCCCTAGGGCCCACCCTAACCCAGTGTGGTCTTAACTTGATTGTATCTACAAAGACCCTACTTCCAATGAAGTTATGGTCCCAGATATCAGGGGTTAGGACTGGAACATAACTTTCTGGAGAGACACAGTTCAACCCACTACCCTGGGCATCCTGCTGCCCTATATTCTTTCTGGGGCATGGCAGGCACATTACTTTCTGTTCAAACAAGTAACCAGGAGGTGCCAGAGGGCCTTCCGGAGCCAAATCCGCAACAGGAGTGCTGGATATAAATGTACACTGAGCCGCTGAGCAGGACCTCTTGGTTGCAGGCCAAGGGAGCCAGCGGGCCAGCAGCGAGACGGGGCAAGACCCGTGGTGAAGTGTTTCCCTCTGGTGTCAGCAGCCGAGCTCCTGAGGGCGTGGCGACAGGGCCCGGCTGCGATAGTCGTCCCCCCTCTGGATGCCCTGCCCTCTGGAAGACATGGTTGGGCCTTTGTGAGGTCACAGGGCTCAGGGAGTTTGGCTCTGATTGACAAAGAGGCAAAAGCGGTGGAGACTCGTGACTCTTTCCGCCGCAGACTCTGTAGGGTCAAGGAGAGAGGTTTGTTGCGTGTTGTTTTAGAGAAGTCTGTGCCTTTGCCTCTTACTTGAGGGGGGTGAGGCGGGAGGAGGAGGGGCCCCCCCATGCCCGGCAGCCGGGGTTCAGGGGTTTGTAGGTGATGGAGAACTCGCCCAGGTAGTGGCCAGTCATCCCAGGCTGCATTTCCACCTGGTTGAACGTCTCGAGGGTGTAGACACCCCAGGCTGCCCGGCCGCTTGCAGGCGCATCAGCAGGTGTCCGAGCAGGTGCGCAGTCACCACTTCCAGCTCACGGGTGGGCAGGCTGCATCCCGCCTGCAATCCAGGTCCATGCTGCCCGCCGTGCGTGAACTTGCAGAAGGTCTGCTGCCGCTTCTGCTCCGACATTGTGTCGGTTCTTGGCAAAGAAGAAGGGAGGTTTGAAGAGACTGAGGTGTCTCGGTCCCTTTCCCGAAAACCTCGCTGGAATTCTACAGCAGCCTGCGTCTAACACTTACCACTCAGGAGTGAACTCGCTGCTTGTCCGTCTCCCCCCCAGCCTCTGAGGATCCAGACCACCAAGGAAGGCCAGATGGCCTTCTTGGGCTCTACGCTCGAGGTGACCTGCCACTGTTTGCTGAATGAATTAATTTCTAAATGAATAAGCAACGGAGTGCAGAATCACAGTCCGATGCAACCCTCTGTTCACAAAAACTAAATAACCCTCCACCTCCTTCACCACGGAATGAGGGAGAATTTCCTTCTCAAAGACCCTGGCCCTAGTGGCTCAGTTGGTTAAAGGTCCAACTCTTGATTTAGGCTCAGGTCATGATCTCATGGTTCGCAAGTTCGAGCCCCGTGTCGGGCTCTGTGCTGACAGAGCAGAGCCTGCTTGGGATTCTCTGTCTCCCCCTCTCTCTGCCCCTCCCCCGCTCATACTTGCGCGCGCTCTCTCTCTCTCTCTCTCAAAAATACATGAATAGGCATTGAAAAATAAAAAAGACCCTGGCCCTGGACTTTTTCCCCTGCAGGGGCCTCTGTGGGCAGCCTACCATCTTCTATCACAAACTCACTGTAGGAGGACCCAGGGAGAGATATTTATAACACGGAACCGAAACAGTTTTCAAAATGTGTTGTGTGCATCTGAAGGGTGTTGATGATCAACTTCTACATAACAAATTGCCTCAAAACTTGGTTGCATAAAACAACCAATTTATTATGCTTATGGATTCTGCACATCAGAAATTATGACAGCCTAGGAGGGGTGGCTTGTCTCTGCTCCCCGATGCCTGGGGTCTCATGTGGGAAGACCGGAAGGCTGAGGGTGTCTCCAGGGGTGGGGGCTGGAGTCATCTGGAGGCATGTTCACTCACATGTCTGGCCATTTGATGCTGGCTGTTGGCTGGATCCTCAGCTGGGCCGTCAGCCCGAACACCTACATATGGTCTCTCCATATGGGCTCAAACCAGCTGGCGGTTGGGATCAAAGAGAAGGTGTCCAGGAAATCAGAGCAAAAGCGCGTGGCGTTTTCACGATCCGGCCTCAGGAGTCACAAGGCATTGCTTCTGCCATAGTGTATTGATTGAAGCAGTCACACAGTTGCCCAGGGTCAAGGCGTGGCAAGTTTCTAAAAGAAAATGTAGACGGGAGTTACCGTGTCCATCTTTGGCAAACAGAATCTGTCAGGGCTTTTTCTTTAAGTTCTATAATCACACGCAAAAGAGAAAATATGACATATGAATAGTGGAGAAACTCTATAATTTTATGTCTCCTTGACCCCCGACCAAAGGCAAGCCCTCCCCTGAATTTTGTGTTAATCAGGCCCTTGCTTTCTTTATAAGTTTGCCACCCCAGGTTTATTCCTAAGTAAGATACTACTTAGTTTTGCCAGTTGGCAGACTTTGTAAAAACAGAATCATACAGCGATTTTCTTAGGTGATGTTGCGTGTTTGCTCTCGTATCTGGCAGGTTTGGCTTCGTTATGCCGTGGTTACAAACATCAAAATCGCAGTGGCCTTCCGACTACAAACACTTGTTTCTCACTCGTAGCCACGTATTTGTCGCTGATTGGCTGAAGCTCTGCTCTGAGATTCAGCCTCTCTCTGGAACAATGCTAATCTCAGGGCAGAAGGAAAGAAGATAGTAGGTCATGGGCTGGCTCTTCAAACCCTTGCTCTGAAGGGACCCGCGTCCGTTCTACTTACATTCTGTTGACCCCATCGAGTCGCAGGGCTAACCCTCAGGTGAGTGGCGTTGCCAACACAGTCCTCATATAGGTAGGGATCCCAAAGGAGGTAGTCCTGGAGGGGCAACAGATATTTTGGGTTATAACACGATCTACCCCAATATTCTTCCTTGGCCACAGGTATTTGTTTCCCTCTTTTCTGCAAATCTCAGTCCTCTCGGGAGACAACCTAAAGTCCCATCTAACCACGGCATCAGACTCTAAGTCCAGCATTTCATGATATGTCGGGTCTGGATGTGGTTCCTCTAGATCTGGAGGTCTAGAACTAACAAGACAAGTTATCCGTTCCTTTCGATGGAGAAAGGAAGAACAGGGATGAGGGGATCCCAATCCATTCGGAAAGGAAAGAACGGGGGACATAGTAGTCACTGCTCTGTGGAAGTCTCGAAATTCCACTGGGCTGACACTGACCCTGAGTGTGGGCAGGGTTTCTTGATTAGGGCCTAGTCCTGCTCCCAGGGAGAGGGGAGATCCTCACACTATTGTCCTTCGTGGCCCTTGGCTCTGTCATCATGGAGGTCTTTCCTCTTCTCTAGTCTTCCTAAAGAGGGCATATGCCCTCCTGGGGACTGTGAGGTTTTTCTACCTGCTTTTTGTGGTAGATTGTATTAGCATTAAGAATATTCATTGTCTCTCTCTGTGGATCCCTCACTACTGGAGGCTTATAAGTGCTCCCCGCAGTGATGACAAACTTGATAATGTGACTCTTTTGGCCAATAGAATGTGAGCACAAGTGACACGTGCCACTTCCAAGTAGAAGCTTTCCTTGGGTGACCAACCATCTTGATTTGTCCAGGACTACTCTAGTTTTAGCACTAATGTCTTGTGTCTCAGGAGCCCCCAGTCCTGGGCAAAATGGGACATTTGGCCACCCTAGCTTTAAGAATCATTATGTGGCCTGGGGTGTCTGGGTGCCTCAGTCGGTTAAGCATCCAACTTCGGCTCAAGTCATGATCTCGCAGTTCCCGGGTTCGAGCCCCGCATAGGGCTCTGTGCTGACAGCTCAGAGCCTGGAGCCTGCTTCGGATTCTGTGTCTCCTTCTCTCTCTGCCCCTCCCCTGTTTGCACTCCCTCTCTCTCCCTCTCAAAAATAAGTAAACATTAAAAAAAAAGAATCATTATGTGGCCTGCACCCCAATGTTCATAGCACTCTTGACAATAGCCAAAGTATGGAAAGAGCCCCAATGGCCATCAACTGACAAATGAATAAAGAAGATGTGGTATATAATACAATGGAATATTACTCAGCAATCAGAAAAATGAAATCTTGCCATTTGCAACAACATGGAGGAAACTGGTAGAATGTATTATGCTAAGCAAAACAAGTCAGTCAGAGAAAGACAAATATCGTAGGACTTCACTCATATGTTGAATTTTAGACACAAAACAGATGAACATAAGGTAAGGAAAGCCAATATATTATCAAAACAGAGAGGGAGACAAACCATAAGAGACTCTTAAATCAGAGAACAAACTGACGGTTGCTAGGGGGGTGTTGGGTTGGGGGGATGGGCTAAATTGGCAAGAGACATTAAGGAGGGCACTTGTTGGGATGAGCCCTGGGTGTTATATGTAAGTGATGAATAACTAAATTCTATGCCTTTTTTTTTTTTTAACTAAATTCTATTCCTGAAATCATTATTACACTATATGTTAACTAACTTGGATTTAAATTTAAAAAAAGAGAGAGAGAGTGCTGAGGGGGAAAAAAATCATTATGTGGCCAACGATTCTCCTTTTTTCCTTTTCATGAAGCCAGGAATATTCTAGGTTAGAAGCCTCCCATGAGCCTTGGTTACAGAATGAGGAGGAGATGCAGCTGACCTTTAATGGACATGGAATGTGACCAAGAAATAAGCGTTTGGGGTTGTGAGCCACTGAGACATGAATCATTTGTTTCTGCAGCCTTAGGCATAACTTAGCCTAAGCCGACTGAAATAACGTGGCCTGTGTTTTTTATATTCTCGAATTCATTCATCCATTTCTTGTTGATGTCTTGGCAAGCACTGCCTCTTCCTAAGGTTATTCCAAATTTCTCCTTGAAACCCTGGGACTAGGGTGCGGGGGTGGCTCAGTCGGTTAAGTGTCCAACTTCGGCTCAGGTCATGATCCCACGGTTCGTGAGTTCGAGCCCCACGTCAGGCTCTGTGCTGATAGCTCAGAGCCTGGAGCCTGCTTCAGATTCTGTGTCTCCCTCTCTGCCCTTCCCCTGCTCGCGCTCTGTCTCTCAAAAATAAATAAACGTTAAGAATTTGTTTAATTAAAATTAAAAGAAGAAAGAAAGAAAGAAAGCCAGCCAGCCAGCCCTGGGACGTTGTGAGTAGGGTTGCCAGAAAAAATTCAGAACATCCAGTTCAATGTGAATTTAAATTTAAGTCATAAACAACAAATATTGTTAGCAATTTTTACTACATTTAAATTGCCCAAATTACTACATTTAATTTTTTTACTAGTAAATACACTAAATTTAAGAACTTACTATATGAAATAGTGTTAATAAGTATATCCCAAGCAACATT
This sequence comes from Panthera uncia, assembly GCF_023721935.1. Lineage (NCBI taxonomy): Eukaryota > Metazoa > Chordata > Mammalia > Carnivora > Felidae > Panthera > Panthera uncia. The sequence goes on from NW_026057583.1 coordinate 130,117, forward strand.
GGGATATACTTACACCAAAATATATTTACCCTTTATCTGAAATTCAAATTGTACTGGGTGTCCTGTATTTTCCTGTATTTCCTGTATTTTCATTTGCCAAATCTCACAACCATAGTTGTAGGGGAAACACCTTGTGAGGTGCCTTGGAAAGGAAGAATACTCAGAAAACTCCTTCTTGTACCGAGAGGCAGCATCATAGAGCGGAATAGTCCCTGAACGTAACTGACCATCAGATTTACAGGGGGCTTTGAAGAAGGGACCTAGGCGTGATCTCAAACCTAATGAATCAGAAGCTTGGGTGGGATACCTAGAGAACCTGTACTTTATTTTTTTATTTATTTACTGATTTTTAAAGATTTTAGTTTTTTTGTTTTTTTTTTAATTTTTTTTTAACGTTTATTTATTTTTGAGACAGAGAGAGACAGAGCATGAACGGGGGAGGGGCAGAGAGAGAGGGAGACACAGAATCGGAAACAGGCTCCAGGCTCTGAGCCATCTGCCCAGAGCCTGACGCGGGGCTCGAACTCACGGACCTCGAGATCGTGACCTGAGCCGAAGTCGGGCGCTTAACCGACTGAGCCACCCAGGCGCCCCAAGATTTTAGTTTTTAAAGTCATCTCTGCTCCCAACGTGGAGCAAAGATCAAGAGTTCCACCGACTGAGCCAGCCAGGCGCCCGGGGAATTTGTGCTTTAAAACAAAAAGCCCCTGAGTTTATTCAGTTCGTCTGGCAGATCTGGGAACTACTGGCTTGAGGCAGCGCTTCTCAAACCTTAATGCACGTACGACGTGCCCAGGGGTGTTGCCAAACACAGATTCTGATTCAGTAGGTCTGGGGGGTGCGGCTGATGCTGCGTGTTCGTGGAACACACTTTGAGGAGCAAGGCTTGCGGGCGAGGTGGTTCTCAGACTTGAGTGAGCATCAGAGCCACCTAGGGGGGCTTGTGGAGGGAGATGGCTGGGCTCCGGGGGTTCTCATGTACCAGGTCAACAAGAAAGTGAGGTCTCTGCTTGCGGGAAACGTTCCAGAGACCGTACGTCGAGAACCACGGCTCCAGGCGGAAATGTACAGGCTTGGGCATCAGGCTCCTAGGAGTTAAATTCCATCCCAGACTCCTTACCCTCTGACTGTACAACAAAATCACCTGAAGAGCTTTAAAAGCGCAGAGGCCTGTGTTTTATCCCGGATCAAATGAAACCAGAAAAGCTGGGAGACCCAGAACCACATTTTCGCACGTTCCTCGGGTGATTCCAATGGGTAGCCAGGCTGGAGAGTCACTGACACGCTTTGAGCTAATCTCCTCATTTGAACGTAAAGACTGTGAGGATTAAGTAAAATAAAGATGTAGGGGGGCCTGGGTGGCTCAGCCGGTGGAGCGTGCGACTCTTGATCTCGGGGGCATGAGTTCGAGCCCCACATTGGGCATAGAGATTACTTAAAAACAAATAAGCTTAAAACAACAAGATGCAAAGGATCTGGCCTGACATGGGCACTCCAGGGGACCGCGATCTCTACTTCTCTTTTTACTGCCACTGTCTCTGGGTCGGTCCAAGGCCCGCCTCCCCACCCCACCCCCCATCCCCCACCAAAAAAAGCAAACCTCGTCTTTGTCATTTTGCTTCTGGATGTTTGCCTCCACTAAGCGGCATTTTTCTTTTTTAAAAGATTTTTTTTTAATGTTTTCTTATTTATTTTGAGACAGAGAAAGAGAGAGAATCCCCAGCAGGTCCCAGGCTGTCAGCTCAGAGCCCGACATGGGGCTCGAACCCATGAACTGTGAGATCATGCCCTGAGCAGAAATCAAGAGTCAAATTGGGCACCTGGGTGACTCAGTCTGCTAAGCGTCTGTCTGGCTTCGGCTCAGGTCATGATCTCACCGTTCATGAGTGCAAAAAAACCTGGCATCAGGCTCTCTGCTGTTAGCCTGGAGCCTGCTTTGGATACTCTGTCCCCCTGTCTCTGCCCCTCCCTGACTCTCTCTCTCTCTTTCAAATAAAGAAACATAAAAAAAAAGAGAGCCACCCAGGTGCCCCTAAAAAATTTTATTTTTAAGTAATCTCTACATCCACCATGAGGCTTGAACTCACAGCCCCAAAATCAAGAGTTACAGGCTCCACCCACTGAGCCAGCTAGGCACCCCTCACCTGTTTCCTATTGGCTCTTCCCACTGCCTTTTTTTTTTTTAATTTTTTTTAACATTTATTTTTGAGACAGAGAGACAGAGCATGAACGGGGGAGGGTCAGAGAGAGGGAGACACAGAATCCGAAACAGGCTCCAGGCTCTGAACTGTCAGCACAGAGCCCGACGCGGGGCTCGAACTCACGGACCGCGAGATCATGACCTGAGCCGAAGTCGGCCGCTCAACCGACCGAGCCACCCAGGCGCCCCTCCCACTGCCTTTTAAAACACTCTGAACACCCCATCACCTAATCTTGCTGCCATCTTGTTTCCAAGTGTGGACTGGTTCTGTCCACTCTTGATCCTGAACTTTATGACATAGAAACCCAAAGATTATCAAGAGCGTTTGGATAGTCAAACCCAGAGGTGTTTTCTCAGTGACTGTTCTCCTTCAATTCAACTAAACAAACATATTTATGCCTACCACTACTGGGGTACAAAGATGAATAAGTCACCATTCTTGGCCTCAAGAGGTGGGGTATTGGGATAGGAGTGGCTTTTACGTAAGTGAGTCAACACTACTAGTGAGATAAGAGTCATTATGTAAAGTGTGAACTGTGTAGATTTTTTTACCTCAGCGCTCAACCTTAGCACAGGGCCCTGAACATAAATATTTTTTGAATGAATGAATGAATGATTGAATGACTGAATGAACTCCACAGGAAGATGAGGAAAGGCTTTACACATGAAATGACCTGGTAGCAGAGTCCTAAAGGATGAGCAGGGTTTTCCAGGTGAGGAAGTGTACAGGTAGGAATTCCAGATGGACTCAAAGGTATGGGAGAAGACGGCACATTCCAGAAGTGCTGATGATGTAACAGGCAGACATGGAAGGTCAGAAGGGGAATGGGAAGAGGGAAGCTGGAAGGTAGTTGGAGACATGGAGATGCAAAGAGAGGCTGATGGCTGTCCTGTGCCTCTAAGAAGAGTTAGAACATTATCGCTGAGGAATGGGAGGCCATTTCTGGTTTTAACAAGGGAATCAGGTGATCAAAGTTGTATTTTAATGTCTATTTTTTTTTTTTGAGAGAGAGAGAGAGAGAGAGAGACAGAGTGCAAGTTGGGGAGGGGCAGAGAGAGAGGGAGACACAGAATCCGGAGCAGCTTCCAGGCCCCCAGCTGTCAGCACACAGACCGACGCGGGGCTCAAACCCATGAACTGCAAGATGGTGACCTGAGCCGAAGTCGGACGCCTAACCGACTGAGCCACCCAGGCGCCCCAACAAAGTGGTATTTTAGACAGACAGCATGACGGCAGCTTGAGCTCGTAGGAGAGGATGAAACCACCTGGGAAGCGTACAGGGGAGAAGAGTAGAGGCCTGATGACAGAACGCATAGCTTAGCCGCCGGAAGAAGGGTCTATAGCGCAGACTAACAGGGAGACAGGGAAAAGCAGAAGCACCTGCGGCTAGAATCTCAGGCATGGGGGTCATGGTGACCTGTGCCAGAACCATTCCAGTGGAGCAGTGGAGACAGAAACAGAGCTACGGCAGTGCGCACCGCGAGACTGTTAGTTCCCTCCTCCCCTGGTATCCGTGACCATGTGTCTGCGCTCTCCTCTGTCCATCTCAGTGGAAACAAACTTAAAAATATGGAGTCATGGAAATCAATTACGGTAAAACCATGGATGGCGAGTAACTTGTTCTGTGAGTTTTCTGCAAGACAAACGTTTCTAATAGATTTTAACTTGATAAATGAGCGATGTCTTGCAATACGAGTAGTAAGTGACGCCAAATGTCTGTCACATGATGACAACTGAGCCGATGGTTCTTGAAATTCCTTGATATACAGGTGCTTTGGATTACAAGCATGCTTCCAGAAGACGTTATGCTCGCAAACCAAGGTTTTACTGTACTTTGTTGACACACTGAATGTTAGTTTTCTTCTTTTTTTAAAAAGTATTTACTTTTTGGGGCGCCTGGGTGGCTCAGTCGGTTGAGTGTCCAACTTCAGCTCAGGTCACGATCTCACGGTCCGTGAGTTCGAGCCCCATGTCAGGCTCTGGGCCGATGGCTCAGAGCCTGGAGCCTGCTTCCGATTCTGTGTCTTCCTCTCTCTCTGCCCCTCCCCTGTTCATGCTCTGTCTCTCTCTGTCTCAAAAATAAATAAACATTAAAAAAAAATTAAAAAAAAAAGGTATTTACTTTTTAACATCCAAGCTAGTTAGCATCTAGTGCAACAACGATTTCGGGAATAGATTCCTTTACCCATTTAGCCCATCCCCCCTCCCACAACACTTCCAGCAACCCTCTGTTTGTTCTCTATATTTAAGAGTCTCTTATGTTTTGTCCCCCTTCCTGTTTTTATATTGTTTTTGCTTCCCTTCCCTTATGTTCATCTGTTTTGTATCTTCAAATCCTCATATGAGTGAAGTCTTAAGATATTTGTCTTTCTCTGACTAATTTCGCTTAGCATAATACCCTCTAGTTCCATCCATGTAGCTGCAAATGGCAAGATTTAATTCTTTTTGATTGCAGAGTAATACTCCATTGTACATATATACCACATCTTCTTTATCCATTCATTGTCGACGGACATTGGGGCTCTTTCCATATTTTGGCTATTGTCAATAGCGCTGCTATAGACATTGGGGTACACGTGCCCCTTTGAAACAGCACACCTGTATCCCCTGGATAAACACCTAGTGGTGCAATTGCTGGGTCATAGGGTAGTTCTATTTTTAATTTTTTGAGGAACCTCCATCCTGTTTTCCAGGTGGCTGCACCAGCTTGCATTCCCACCAACAATGCAAAAGGGATCCTCTTTCTCCGCATCCTTGCCAACATCTGTTGTTGCCTGAGTTGTTAATGTGAGCCATTCTGACAGGTGTAAGGTGATATCTCATCGTGGTTTTGATTTGTATTTCCCTGGTGATGAGTGATGTTGAGCATTTTTTCATGTGTCGGTTGGCCATCTGGATGTCTTCCTTGGAGAAGTGTCTATTCGTGTCTTTTGCCCATTTCTTCACTGGATTATTTTGTTTTTTGGGTGTGGAGTTTGATAAGTTCTTTATAGATTTTGGATACTAACTCTTTATCTGATATGTCATTTGCAAATATCTTCTCCTGTTCCATCGGTTGCCTTTTCGTTTTGCTGATTGTTTCCTTTGCTGTGCAGAACTCTTTATTTTGATGAGGTCCCAATAGTTCATTTTTGCTTTAGTTTCCCTTGCCTCTGGGGAATAAGAAGTTGCTGTTGCAAAGGTCAAAGAGGTTTTTGCCTGCTTTTCTCTAGGATTTTGATGGCTTCCTTTTAGGAAGCCTTTAGGAATCTTACATTTAGGTCTTTCATCCATTTTGAGTTTACTTTGTGTCTGGTGTAAGAAAGTGGTCCAGGTTCATTCTTCTGCAAGTTGCTGTCCAGTTTCCCAGCACCATCTGCTGAAGAGACTGTCTTTATTCCACTGGGTATTCTTTCCTGCTTTGTCAAAGATTAGTTGGCCATAGTTTGTGGGTCCATTTCTGGGTTCTCTGTTCTGTTCCATTGATCTATCTGAGTGTCTGTTTTTGTGCCAGTACCATACTGTCTTGATGATTACAGCTTTGTAGTACAGGCTAAAGTCCAGGATTGTGATGCCTCTCAGTTTGGTTTTCTTTTTCAAGATTGCTTTGGCTAATCGGGGTCTTTTCTGGTTCCATACAAATTTTAGGATTGTTTGTTCTAGCTCTGTGAAGAATGCTGGTGTTATTTTGATAGGGATTGTGTTAGTTTTCTTCTTTTTAAAAAACTTCTATTTAAAAATATGTTCGGGGGCACCTGGGTGGCTCAGTCAATTAAGTGTCCAACTCTTGATGTAGGTTCAGGTCACAATCTCATGTTTCATGAGATCAAGCCCCATGTCAGGCTCTGTGTTTGTGATTCTCTCTCTCCCTCTCTCCTCCCTCCCCCCAAAATAAACAGTAAAATACACACACACACACATATACACATACATACATATATGTGTGTGTGTGTGTATATATATATATATATATATATATATATATATATATATACAGTGTGTGTATGTGTATGTATGTATGTGTGTATATATATATATATATATATATATATATATATATATATTCAAACATACACCCAAGTAGAGAGAATAGTACAGTGACACCCAGATAACTACCTTCCACCTTCAATAGTGATCAACTCCTGGGGCACCTGGGTGGCTCAGTCAGTTGAATATCCAACTTCAGCTCAGGTCATAAACTCACAGTTCGTGAGTTTGAGCCCTACATCGGGCTTGCTGCTGTTAGCCTGTCAATGCAAAGCCCGCTTTGGATCCTCTGTCCCCCTCTCTCTCTGCCCTCACCCTGCTCTCTCTCCTTCAAAAGTAAATAAACATTAAAAAAAATAGTGATCAACTCCTGCCCAATCTGGTTTCATCTCTATGCTTACGCCCACGTTATTTTGAAGCAAATCCCAAATGTCCTATTGTTTCACTCATAAATATGTCAATATATATCTCTGAAATATAAAGCCTTTTTAAAAATAATCACAATACAATAATAGACCTAAAATCAACCATACTTTAATGTCATCTGGATGCAATGTGTTTAAAGTCTCTGATTGTTTCATCATTTTTATTTTTTTCCACTTTGTTTTAATAAGGATGCTAACAAGTTAACAAGTCCTATATGTTACATTTGGTCAATCTGCCTCTTAAATTTCTTTTAAATTATGATTTTATGGACTCCCTGTGTATTTTTCTTTGAATCTTATTTGTTGAAGAGGAAACAAGACAGCCACTATCTTGACAGCTTCATGGTTAAAAAGGGTATGTCCTCATGGGGTGCCGGGGTGGCTCAATAGGTTAAGCGTCCAACATCGACTCAGGTCATGATCTCACGGTTGGTGAGTTCGAGCCCCACGTTGGGCTTTGTGCTGACAGCTCAGAGCCTGGATCCTGCTTCAGATTCTGTGTGTCCCTCTCTTTCTGCTCTTCCCCCATTCACGTTCTGTCTGTGTCTCTCAAAAATGAATAAACGTTAAAAAACCAATTTTTTTAAAGGGTATATTCTCAATCACACAATCATACAGCCTACTTCCATTTTGTTTTCTTTTGTTTTAGTAGATTTTGTAGTGAAGTGTTACCTATACACAGAAAAGTACATGAATTGTTAAGTGTGCAGCTTGGTGAATTTTCCTAAATTCACCCGTGTAACCACCACACAGGTCGAGAACCAGAACATTACTAGACCCCTTCCTCATGCCCTTTCCCAGTCTCTACTGCCCCACAGAGGTGACCTGACTTTTCACACCATAGATTCATTTTGCCTCATTCTGGACTTGATATAAATAGAATCATACAACATATTCTCTATTGTGACAGCTTCTTTCGTTCAGTATTATTGATGAGGGAGTGTAGGGCAAGTTGAGGGCAAAGGACAGGCTAACAGCAACCCCTTCCCCCCCCCACCCCCGTAAGGTAGGATATGTGCGATATTCCTCCAATACTCCTGGCTACTCAATAACAAAGCAAAGGAGTTTAAGTGCTTGCCATGGCGATGTGGGAAACAAAGGTAAATGAAAATTAAATTCCCTTATTGCCTACAGCCCAGTGACGAGTCCTTGAAACAGGCAGAGTGACCTCCCTCTAGGAGCTCAGCTGCCTCGATGATGACACTTTGTTAGGGGCAAAAGGGAATCTTGGCTTAACATTATCCTGACCCCCCCAGGATCCTGTGAATCTCCTTAAACACATAAAAATTCCTTTGGAAACTTCCTTTATCTCTACCCCCCACCCAAGATACAGGTTGGCAATCAGACTCCGGGCTTATGGCCCCCTGATATACATCTGAAGGGTCTCTTGACTGAGGTTTTACCAACCAGTAATAAATGACGTTTTCTTAACGGCCGCTAGCCCCTCAAGGTCCTGGAAATCTTAGTTCCAAAATTCCTTAGAGACTTACGCTGTCCTGAATCCCCTTCCAACCTGAAGGTATATAACTAGACACTCTTCACAACCCACCAGACAGCTCTCTGCCCACGGGTCCTGTCCCCGTGCTTTAATAAAATCACCTTTTGCACCAAAGACGTCTTCAAGAATTCTTTCTTGGCCATCAGCTCCGAACCCCACCATCACCCCAAAACCCCATCACTGTGTCCGTGTTGTTACTTCTAGCAATGTTTTTTTTTTTCACTCTCACTGCCGTATAATATTCCATTGAATACGAAGGTACCACAATTTGATTATCCATTCCAGTGTTGATGGACACGAGGGCGATTTACAGTCTCAGGCTATTACAAATGGTGCCACCGTGAACATTGGTGTGCACACTTTGGAATGAATGTTGTATATATGTCCATGACCGCTTAGGTTTTTTGTTTTAATATTTATTATTTATTTTTGAGAGAGAGACAGAGGGCAAGTAAGGGAGGGGCAGAAAGAGAAGAAGACACAGAATCTGAAGCAGGCTCTAGGTTCCAAGCTGTCAGCACAGAGCCCGATGCGGGGCTCGGGCCCACGAACCATCAGATCATGACCTGAGCTGAAGTTGGACCCTTAACCCACTGAGCCACCCCGGCACCCAGTTGGCTTAGGTTTTAGTTTGGGCCCTATTGCTTACCACCTGTATGAACTTGAGCCCATTCGTTCACCTCTCTGGTCTCAGGTTTCTGATCTGTAAAATGGAAGTAATAATCCCAACCCTGGGGAGTTCTTCTGAGGATTAAATGTAAGACAACACGTAAAGCTTTTAAAACAGTGCTTGGCTCTTAGTAAGGGGTAATGAGTATTAGCAGTCATTGTTCCTACCTTTCTTGTGGTAACTTCTCGATCTCCCTCACTCCTGCCCCCTCAGAGTTCCATTCTCCCACATTTAAATGGCCTGGTCTGCTTTTCTGTCTGAAAATTATCTATTCTCATGACTTCTGCTATCTTGTGTGTGGGCGACGTTGTAAAGTGTTACATAAAAAGTATGACTGCAAAAACCCTTGTCTACAAAACACCACCTTTCCCCTACTCTCCAGTTCTGCTTTTTTCTGATCACAATGCACTCTTTGCCTTTTCCCTTGAATATATCTGTTACCACAGTCTCAACAGATCTACATCAGACTTGCCCAACCTCTTCCACATTAGAATCACCTGGAGTCCTCTCTGACCCTTCCCTCCCCGCCCCCGCACCCCAAATCTAACCTGCAGGGAGGTCCTGATGAATCTGGCCGTGCCCACACCACTCCTTTCCTTTGTACTCCCTCTGTCAAGTTCAGACCTTTATCACTTTACCCCTGAACCAGGACAGTAGCCAACTGTCTCTTCTACCTGGCATCAGTCACTCCTACTGCTAAATTACCCAGAACACTGCCTCCAGACTAACTTGGCCAAAGTACTGCCTCGCGATGAATGATCACAACAGAGCACCTGACTTCTGGAATGGCGGCATGAGTTGCTCCGTAAACCCTCTCCATACCGAAACAGCCGTAACTGGTGAAAATTTAAAAAAATAATAATAACAAAAACCCAAATCACAATAATTTTACAGTATCTGAAAATTGTCTGAAGAGCACACAGCAAATTAGGAAATTTTGTGCAAGAAAATTCACTAAAGCTCAGAACAGTGAGAGTCAGTGACAAAAGAGCCTCAGACCTCTCCCTCCCTCCCACCGCTCCGGGCTCAGTGACTCTACTCAGGTCCCACTCATAGGGCAGAACAGGCTGAAAGTACTGGGGCCTCAGTCACTCTTGCCCCAGCTTGCTCACAGGCCAGAGTGTCTATGGGCAGGAAGGCAAACCAACAAAACTGGAGGCTACTGCCTTTGTCCAGCACTCTGTTCATAAAGCACCGCTGTCCCTCTAAGATAAGAAGGCCATTGCCCCTGCCCATACTCCCCATGTTGGGAGCAGTGGTTTTGCCTAGGGAGGGGAAGCAGGCCCTAAGAACGGAGAGCCCCAAGGCTCACCCCAAGGAAACTCACTTTATTTGCAATACAAAGTGGGGAAGTTCAAGTGCAAGGTAAGGGGGCTCTCAAAAACAATGGAGACATTGTTGGGAAGCGGTTAAGAGGAGTCTGGAGCTCCACTCAAACAAGAAGTTAAACCACAGACTAGCTAGAGGTATACTAGAGGGGACGAGGGAAAGAGACAGCTACGGAGCAATCATAGAAGCTCGAAGCTTGGTTGGAAGCCTCGAAGACTACCCCTGCAAGGGGGGCCCAGATGTAGCTAGACAAGACTGTGGGGCAGTTTATGCCCCGGGACGATGTTAAACCCAGTAGAACAGCCAGCCAGCAGCTGGTGGAGGCTAACAGCGGGATGTGATACCACAGGGGGCAGACAGCTTACCAGAGAAATCAGGTAAAAAGACAAAGAGAGCCTTGTTGACCACTGTCATCTCAGAGAGACTGTGCACATACCCAAGGCTGCACCCTCGGAGGAGTGACATCAGAGTGCACACTCTGGGGGAAGTGACTTCACTAGAATAGTCCAGCCAAGTCCCTGAAAGCTAAGCAAGCTAACAACAACAAGCCTCAGGGTGAGGAGGAATCTATATCCAAAGTTACCTAGAGTATCCACTTTTCAACAAAAACTATGACACACGCAACGAAACAGGAATCGAAGACTTATATACAAGAAAAAAAAATCAGGCATCAGAAACTGCCTTTGCGAGGGTTCAGCTGTCAGGCTTAGCCAACGAAGACTTGAAAGCAATTGTTATAAATGTGGTCAAAGAAATACAGGAAGCCATGTTTAAAGAAGTAAAGGAAGGTCTGACGGCAGTGTCTCATTAAGTAAAGAATCTCAGTAGTAAAGAGAAATTATGAAAAAACCAATGGAAATTCTGGAATCAAAAAGTTCACTAACTGAAACGAAAAATTCATCAGGGGACCCGGAAGGGGCAGCATAACCTTGAAAAAGGAGAACAAAGTTGGAGGACTCACACTGAACCGATTTTTAAAAACTTGCCACAAAACGACAGTAATCACGACAATGTAATACTGGCCTCATGAGAGACATATAGATCAGTGGAATAGAATTGAGAGCCCGGAAGGAAGCTCCTACATCTCCGGCCAATTGATTTTTGACAAGCATGACATTCAGTGGGAAAATAATTGCTTTTTGATAAATGGTGCTGGACAATTGGATACTCACATGCACAAGAATGAAGTTGGTCGTCTTCCTCACATCACACAAAAATGAACTCAAACTCGGTCTTAGACCTAAATGCCTGAGCTGAAACTAGAAAACTTTTAGAAGAAAATATAGAAGTAAATCCTCTGGATCTCAGGTTAGGAAAAGCTTTCTTCACTATGATACCAGAAGCACAAACAGAAACAGATGAACTGGACTTCATCAAAATTAAAAACATCTGTGTTTCCAAGGATACCATTAAGAATATGAAGACACCTTGGGGCACCTGGGTGGCACAGTCAGTTGAGCGACCGACTTCGGCTCAGGTCACGATCTCGCGGTTTGTGAGTTCGAGCCCCGCGTCGGGCTCTGTGCTGACAGCTCGGAGCCTGGAGCCTGCTTCGGATTCTGTGTCTGCTCCTCCCATGCTCATGCTCTGTCTCTCTGTGTCTCTCAGTAATAAATAAATGCTAAAAAAAATTCAAAAAAAAAGAATATGAAGACACCTCACAGAATGGGAGCAAGTATCTGCAAATCATATATCTGATAAGGGACTTATATCTAGAATACATAACGAACACTTACAACTCAATTTAAAAGAAAGAAATAAGGGGTTTCTGAGTGGCTCGGTCAGTTACAGTGTAGACTCTTGATTTCGACTCAGGTTGTGATCTCATGGTTCGTGAGATAGAGCCCCGCAATGAGCTCCATGCACCGTCAGCCTCCCTCTCCCTCTCTCTGTCTCTTTCTCTCTCTCTGCCCCTGCTTGTGCTCGCTCTCTCTTAAAGAAATATACTTAAATCTTTTAAAGGAGAAATGAAATATTGATACAGGCTACAATGTGGATGAATCTTGAAAACATTATTTTAAGTGAAAGGAGCCAGTCATAAAAGACCGCATAATGTATTCTGTCCTCTATATGACATGTCCAGACTAGGCAAGGCTAAAGAGACAGAAAGAATAATAGGTTGTCTAGAGCTGGTGGGGGTTGTGTTTGGGGGAAACGGGGAGTGACTTCTAATGGAGAAGAGGTTTCTTTCGGGGGTGAGAAAAACATTCTAAAATTGCTTGTGGTGATAGTTGCACACTCTATGAATACACGAAAACCCATTGAATTGTACACTTTAAATGGGTAAATTGTATTGTATATGAATTATATCTCATTAAAGCTGTAAAAAACAATCATGATAATAGCAACAGCTATTATCGATGAGTGCACTCATCGAGCACTTACAATATACAGGGTACTGTGTTAAGTATTTCACACACAGGATCTCATTTTCCACCATTATGACATGGGTATTATTTTCTTTACATTATAGATGAAGAAATAGAAACTCATACGGTCTTCGTTCACTTCTCTGAGAAAGCACAGCTAATAATTGCCACAGCCTGGATTTAAGTTCAGATCTTTCTGCTTCTAAAGCACGTGGCCTTTGATTGCATCTTATGTCTTAGAAGAAGACACATCTAACTCCTTTCCATTTCATTCGGTGAACATTACTGACCACCTACTGTGAGCTCCACCTCGTGTTTTCAAAACTGGATTGAGGTGTATCACCAATGATCTTGAGAACAAATTTAAGAGTTTTATTGTGAAATATACATAAAGTCGACCCTCTCGACCACTTTCAAATGCACAATTCAGCGATATGAAGTACACTCACATTGGTATACAGCCATCGCCGCCCTCCAACTCCAGAATGTTTTCATCTTGCAAAACAGAAACTCTTTACTCTTTAGCTAACTACTGATTACCCCCTCTCCACTCCCTAGCAGTCACTATTCTAGCTTCTGTCTCTGTGAATGTGACTATTCCGGGTCCCTCATATAGGTGGAATCATGCTATACCTGTCCTTTTGTGACTGGCATCATGTCTTCAAGGTTCATTCATGGTATAGCAGGTGTCAGAATTTTCTTCTTTTTTAAGGTTGGATGATATTCCATAGTTGTGTATGTGCTATTCTTGGTTTATCCCTTCATCCATCAGTGGACGGTTAGGGTGTTTCCACCTTTTGGCTATCGTGAATGATGTTGCAGTGAACGTGGATGTTCACATATCTGTTCGAATCAAGTAGCACAGGGAAGAAGATTTTAAAATTTAATAGCTGTGAAATTATTTTAATGTAAAGTAGAATAAAATAGAACGAGCACATCGAGCCTGTAATCGGGGCTTCTCAACCTGAGCACTACTGACATTTTGGGCCAGATAAGTCTTTGTGGTGGGGGCTGTCCTGTTCAGCAGCATCCCCGGCCTCCAGCCACTAAACGCTAGCAGTACTCTCTTTAGTTGTGACAACCAAAAAACATCTCTAGCTGGGGGGCGAACTTGCCCCCTAGTTGAGATTCGGTACGAGGCCGGAGAAGGTATTTGATTTAAAAAGTGAGTGAGCTTCATGAAACTGTTAATAATAAGCAGGTACTAAAGAGAGAGGTTCAAAATTATTAAGGCGATATGTAGATGCCTGGAGCATGCCGTGTACCGTGCTAGGATGTCCAAATACTTGGCAGCTGAGATGAACTCGGACGAAGGCATATGAACTTTGCCTATCACTGGCCCTGTCCGCCTTTTCATCTTCTCGCCTGCTGGTTCTCCACTTGGACTCTGCTCCAGACAAAACAACTTGTTTTCTTCTACTTAGGGGCCTCTGTGTTCCTGATGTCCTCACCTGCTGGGAATGCCACCCACCTCCCACCCCAACTTCAGCCCCGTGGACCTTCAAGGCCCAGTTCAAATCTCTAAGATTCTAAACCAGAAGAAATTGTTGCCTCCTCTGAACAATTGTTCGCAATGTTGATTACACTGTATTGCTTACTGCTCAGCTTTTTTTAGTGTCTCTTACAGTATTTGTCCTATATCGAGATGGGACTTTGGTTTATGGTTCTATCTTGTTAGTACTATACGTCCCACGCAGTAAAAATATTTACTATCTTGTTAATGAATTCTAATATATGGAAAAACAAAATAGGGATCTCTGGTAGGATGTAAACAGCTTAAAAAAAATTTTTTTTAAGTGTATTTATTTTTGACAGAGACAGAGTGTGAGCATGAGCGGGGGAGGGGCAGAGAGAGAGGGAGACACAGAATCCGAAGCAGGCTCCAGGCTCCCAGCTGTCAGCACTGAGCCTGACACAGGGCTCGAACTCACGAACTGTTGGCCAAAGTTGGACGCTTAACTGACTGAGCCACCCAGGTGCCCCTAAACAGCTTTAAAAGAGCTCAATAACATGAAATTATGCAGGAAAGGATATGTGATGCACTTATTTAATGCACGGGTTTTATTGACTCCTTTTGAGTTGATAGCATGAGGAGTTCAATTTTTATTACTGTAATTAAGGATGACGTCAAGAAGACGAATGCATGGTGACTAAGAAGACATCTTTAGCCAGCCACCTGTCGATACTCTGTATCTGATTATAAGGCTGAAACATTCCCTTTTCGCCTGTGTGTGGGGGGATGGGGGGTGGGGGGCAGTGTTTCCTGAGCATTTTCAGTGCTTGGTCCTGTGTATGTAAGTGTAAATATCGCCATATAATTTATCACCCAAACTGAGTCCATTTGAGACTAAAGGGGGGCATTGTTAAAAAATTTCCAGGGCAATAGGCATAAACCAAGACTATCCTGGGCATAAAACCACCCTATGCGTTTTTTATAGACAACCTCACATGTAGGTTTAAGGAAGCAGCCCCAAACATAAGGTTATGACTCATCACTGCTTCAAACGGCCAGTAGGAAGCTTTTCAATAACAAAACAAGCCAAACTCTTGAATTTCCTCATAGTTTGTTCTCCTACAACTATTGCATACAGGGACTTCTGAGCAAACATCATCACCATTATCAATAAGAATCTAGCCAGGAAGTCTGGCCATGGAGAACTCTGAGCTCCCTGTCTAGACTTTACATAGGCAGCACTGGGTGTGAAAAGAAAGTAGCAATTTTTGACTCATTAGAGTCGACACTCTTAGGCCTTCTGAGAAATTTCATCAACATCCAGACTGCAGTTTTTAGTATGGTTTTCTCAGCCACATCCTTTCCTGTTTCCTTCTCATTTATTATGGTGATGAGGTCTATCCTCAAAAACCTTGACTCTGTCCTTGGAACCCTCTTTTGGTAAGGGTATTCCAACAGAAAAATTTCACCAGCTGGTAGATATTGCTAGTAAAAAAAAAAAAAATCCTGCCCGTTCTGGGGTGGGGATGCATAAATGGGAACTTTCTGTACTTTCTGCCCAATTTTGCTGTGAATCTAAAGCTATATTAAGGTAAAGTATAGGGGTGCCTGGGTGGCTCAGTCAGTTGAATGAATGTCTGACTTTGGCTCAGGTCATGATCTCGCAGTCCGTGAGTTCAAGCCCCACGTCAGGCTCTGCGCTGACAGCTCAGAGCCTGGAGCCTGCTTCAGATTCTGTCTCCCTCTCTCTCTGCCCCTCCCCCTGCTTGCACTCTGGCTTTCTCTCAAAAATAAAATAAAAACATAAAAAATTTTTTTTAAATGATCACCTTAGAGAAAGTTTCCTTTTTTTTTTAAGAGAGAGAGAGAAAGAGCGAGAGCAAGAGCATGTGAGCCAAAGTGGGGGAGGGGCAAAGGGAGAGGGAGCGAGAATCTTAAGCAGGCTCCATGTCCTTTGCAGAGCCCGATGTGGGGCTTGATCTCAAGACCATGAGATCCTGGGGCACCTGGGTGGCTCAATCGGTTAAGTGTCTGACTCTTGATTTTGGCTCAGGTCATGATCTCATGGTTTGAGTTCAAGCCTCACATTGGGACAACATGGAGCCTGCTTGGGATTCTCTCTCTTTCCCTCTCTCTATGCCCCTCCCCTGCTTGCACTGTCTCTGTCTCTCTCTCAAAATGAATAAACATTAAAAAAAATAAAAAGACCATGATATCCTAACCTGAACGGAAATCAAGAGACGCTTAGCCGACTGAGCCACCCAGGTGCCCCGAGAAAGGTTCTTAAGTGGTCTCCTGTCATAACCATGGCAAACATTTATTAAGGGCTAAGTATATGCCAGGTACTGTTTGATGCACTTAACATCTATTATTTGCTCCATTGGGGAAGCACCATTAATGTCACCCGAATTTTACAGAAGAAAGTGGGATACAGAGGTGTGGTACTTGCCCAAGGACACCAGGCAAGGAAGGGCAGAGCCAGGATTCAAGGCCAAGTAGCAGAGGCTCCAAGGCCAGTTGCTCTCAACCATTCCCTGAAGATAAACAATGAAACTGACCAACCAGGTGAACTGCTGATTTTGCAAGAAGAGAATAAACAGAGAACACTATCTGCTTTGACCACTGCTGCTTGCCATCTCCTGGAGGGCCTCCCAGATTTTCAAAGGGTTAGGAAATCCTGCAGAGGCGTCCCCAGGTGACTTTAGAGCCCGGTCGACTTTAGTAGAGTCTCGGAGCTTTTCCAGAACAAGAGTGAGTGTACATATTCTCCCTGGTTGTCTTCATAACAAGGCACTCTCATGCTTTCAGAAATGTACGTCATACGTATTTTTTATTTATTTTGAGAGAGAGAAAGCATGCGGAGGGACAGAGAGAGAAGGAGAGAGAGGGGATCCCGAGCAAGCTCTGTGTTGTCAGCACAGAGCCTGATGTAGGGCTCAATCCTGAGAACCGTGAAGTCATGACCTGAGCCAAAATCAAGAGTCGATGCTCAACCGACTGAGCCACCCAGGCGCCCCCAGAAATGCATTTCGTAGCCATGTTCTACAAACTGGTTATCCCAGGCCAACCCTCACCAAATCCTCAGTCCCCACAGACTACTAACCCAGGAGGCAAAAATGAGTCCATTCTGTCTCCTAAATGGCCTCCCACAGAAATGCTTTATAGAAGGAAATAATGTGATTCAACAGAACACAGCAAGAGCCAAAGTAGAGAGGAGGACACAGAAACCAGCAACAAGTAAGAACACAAGTTCTATGTGTTGCAGAAGGCAGTGGATGATTCTTGAAGCCAGCCAGAGATGCGCGGAATCCTTTCCTTCTTCCTCCTCTGGGCTCATTCCGAAAGTCTTTTTAAGCCTTTGTGATGCAATTGTTTTAGAATTCCTGAACCGGATGACTGTCCCCTTCTGGAACTCTTGGCTAAACTTGTATTCCTGACAAGGGGGGAAAAATCCATCCAGTAGAGTCATCTACTTCTAACAGCTGCTTTCTGTGGCTCTGAATCAAGCTGGAGAAATCTTCCCAGACCTCAGGAGCCACTTTAATGTCTTACAGGGTCTAACAAAACAGCTCAGTCTCCTTCAGCAAACACGGCAGGAGCTAACCTGAAGCGGGCCGGGCCAGTTTCCCCAGCACATGTACAGACATATGTATGGCCACCAAGCAGTCCTGTTTAAAGACATGAAAACCGTGGGGCAGAACCAACTGTGGGTGCATGCGTGTGCACATGTGTGCGCACACACACACACACAGGCACACACAACTGGCAGCAGATCAAAAGCTCTTTTCTGGCGGCCCAAGCTATTTTAACAGGAGCCAGAACTATGGAGGTCCCTCACTAAAATTCGTTGCTTCTGAAGCCTGGCTTTTTCGTTTCCAAGATGTAAGAGAATAGAGAGGAATAAATAACTACTGAGGTGCAACATTTTTTTAGGTAACGCGACAACTGAATGAAAAATCCAGCAATGGCAAAGGATTCTTTCTCCTCTTTCACCCTGGAACACCTTGGGTCCCAAGGGGTCTGGGGCTAAATTCAGGCGAGAGGCTCTCGGACTTCCATGCCTTCAGGATGGGGACTGGGCTTCAGGAATCCCTGAAAGATCTTACGTGGTGGTTTCTGGTCCAGGGCTGATCAGCCTTCAAAGGGTTATTTGGTCACGCTCCATGAAACTTGAGCCCTTGGACAGTTGGGTGAACAGGATGGGGGGAGCTCCATTCTCCCTTGTCATAAGCCTGAAATGTGCTGGAAAAGACTTAACGTTGCTACAAATGCTGCTTCCCTTCTCTCACTAAATGCTCCTTCCATCTCCTCCTCTCCTCTCTCTCTTCCAGCCCTGCCGTGCCCTGGTAGGGTGACCCTGTCCAGCCCTTAAAGGAGTTGCATTTCAAGTCAGTCAAATGTTCTATTCTTGGCGAAGCACATGCCATTGCAAAAGCAGTTTCAGGCTCATAGAATTTTAGAACTGGGCCTAGTTCCATGGACCCATGGAGGTGAGTAGGTGGAGAACCAGTTTTGATTAAATGCCTGCTGAGTGCCAGGCACTTAGTGTTTACCAGATTTATTTAATCTCCTCGTCAATTATCACTGTTACTCCCAGTTGCGAAAGGAAGAAATCAGGGTGCATATGGAAAGGTTAAGTGACTTGCTCAAGGCCATGCAACCAGTACTAATCAACAGCAGGTCTGACTCTAAAGGCTGCATTCTTGCAGGCTGCCTCCCACTGGGCTGTCATCTTAAGTGCTGAAAGGGCAGTGGGGCAGTAACAGGTCCACACTGCCCAGCACGTCCCCATCACCCTAACCAGCTGCAAGGGGCCAGAGGCTGATGCCTCCACATCCTTTCTTCTCTTTGCGGCTCGGTGATTCACCAACCTCCTTCCTCTCCCGGTTATGACCGGTGTCTTGGGCTGTGTTCTGGGCTACAGGTGAGTTAGTCGGTAGGCCTGGAGCCACCAGATTCTGCAGCTGAGCTAACCACCAGTTGGCCTCCCTCCGCTCAATTCACAAGACACCTGACCTTACCCGGCCCCCCAAACAAGCTCGCGGTCACAATTGCCTCCCTTTCTGCACCCCGCCCCCATCAACAGCAAAACACGACGCATCTTTTAGCCCACCTCCCTCTTTCCCCACTCCCTCCGCACTGGTCTCATCCAATAGCGTCTCAGCCCACAGGCTTAAAGACGTCAAAGGTAACCAACTGTGGAGGAGTTTCTCGCCGAGGGTCCCGCCTCCACCCTGAGAAGCAGCTCCGCTGACCAATGGATTTCCCGCCGGGTGCAATGAGCGCGCGGGGCTCGTAGAGCAGCGGCTTGGCCGCCCAATGAGCGGGCGGGTTCCGAGTCAGGGGCGTGGCAGAAGCGGTCGTCAGGGGCGTGGCGGCAGTTGCTTGGGCGGGGCCGGTAGCGGCGGGAGCTGCGCTGGCCAGGGGTTCCGGCTGCATTTCCATGAGCGCCGCCGGCAAGCCGCGGAGCTTCGGGAACCCGGCTAGGGGCAAACCAGGACGCGGTAGTCAACCACGCGCAGGTAAAGCCACGGCCCGGCGAGCTCCGCTAAGCCGGGATCGCTCCCACGATCCGTCGGGCCAGATCCCTGAGCCCCGAGGTCCCCGTCGTGGCTCGGCCCATCGCGCCGCTGCCTGCGCCTCGGATCCTCCGGGGCCTGTCACCTGGCGCCGCGGGGATCCCGAGGGCCGGCTCGCCCAGTGGCTGGGAGGGAGGCAGCCTGGACCGCGGCGCGTGGGATACGCCTTTCTGAAAGCTCTTCTTTGTCCCCTCCTGCCCCGGGTACCGAGGTTGGGGCATCCCTGACTGCGGCCTCCCTGCCGGCTGTCTCTCCATTGGTGCTCACTCTTGGGACCTCTGGGGTTTGGGGAGGGGGTCTGCCGACCCAGGCCTGGTGATGGAGGTCTGGGATCCGCACCTGGAAGGAGAGGGCCGAGGGGCCTGTTTACAGCCCCGGATATCCGAGGGGCCTCTGCGTTGCAGGGCTCCAGCGGTGCACCATGGATCGGTGGGTTCAAGTTGTAAGGAGGCAGCTTTTGACCCAGTTGGAGGCGCACTTACTGAGCTTGGCCCCACGCCAGGCACTGTTCTAGGCGCTTCGTGGGCTTTCCCTACAGAGAGCTGTCCAGCAGCGCAGGCGGCTGCCTGTCCGGCAAGGCAGTGCGTCGACCTTGGAAGTGTCCAGGCAGAGGCCAGATGACAGCCACCTGTCAGGGATGCTTAGAAAGGACTCTCAAAGGAGGGACTGCATGACCCACCTAGAAGGTCCTCCTTCACTCACAGATGCACTCTGGGTGACCTTTAAGGCCCAGCTTGAGAAGGATATTTCTGGGGGTCTGTTATTTTGGAAGTGGGTGTTGAGTTCACCATAATGAATTTTGTGGTCTCGACTCTGAAGAGTGGGTGTCAGCAAAGAGAATGGAGTATGGCAAGAAGATAAGGTTTATTTAGCCACCGCGAAACTCTGTAATTGGGATTCCCTTGCCCTCCATGTCTTCATCTCCCCAATTCCTCTCTTTTGGTTGCTCCACCTCCAGTGTGTCAATTTCACCTGCATTTCGGTAGCCAGATGGGAGGGTAGATTCCAAGAACTGGCTCCTGAGAGGGGCCCGGGATGGGTAGGTTTAGCACAGTTCCCGTGGTCTGCAGCGAGAGCTTTTCGAGCCATTTCATTACAACCGCATTAAGTCGAGTCCAGAAGAGAAACCGTACAGTACCCCTTTCATTACTCTCTGTCATTTGCCTGAATGGAGGGGACATAATAATCTTCTGAAGGTCAGGAGGCAGAGAAAGAACCTTAATACAACTTGCTGCCTGTTTTAGGATGAAATAATCTTTGAGTATCCTGGTCAGAAAGCAGACCAGGCCATATACCGTAGACCGTCGGCATAGATTTGGGGCAGCTTAGAGCTGCCGAACCTTTGGTTAGAGCTCGCCTAATCTAGCTTTTCAATGCACAGGTGAGGAAACTAAGGCCCGCAGAGGTCACAGGGCTGACTGGTCATCACGGAGCCGTGACTAAGGGGTGATCTCCTAACCCTGGATTTAGCCAATGCGTGACTCGTATTTCTCTGACCCTCTCGGTGTTTAAATTCTAGGGGAAGCCAGAAGGGTTAGGAGCACAGATTTTGGATTGGAATCCTAGCCCTGCGTCTTACAATCTGTAACCTTTGACCAGTTAATTAACCTCTCTGTGCCTCTGTTTGCTCACCTATAAAACAGGAATAATGTACTTAGATTAGAAGGTTGTTTTGAGGTTTACATGAGTTACTATATCTGAAGCATTTAGAACAGTGCCTGGCACATAGTAACCACTCTTGATTTGCTAAATTTGATGTTCAGTTGCCTTTTCCACCCCCCCCCCCCATATCTACCATCTAATATTTTCTATCAGGAGCTAATTTTTTTCCCTGTCCCCCCTGCCCCCAAGTCATCAAACATATTCCAGATTTCATTGTAACAGAGACATCTGTGGGGGTTTCTAAGTCACACTGCATTTAAAAATTTTTTTTTTCTTTTATCGAATCATGTAATTCATTTCCTCTGTTAGTCCTCCCTTTGTAATTACTCTGCATTTAGACCACAGATCTCTTTTATTCTCTTTAAAAAAGGGAGGAAGAGGGGCGCCTGGGTGGCGCAGTCGGTTAAGCGTCCGACTTCAGCCAGGTCACGATCTCGCGGTCCGTGAGTTCGAGCCCCGCGTCAGGCTCTGGGCTTATGGCTCGGAGCCTGGAGCCTGTTTCCGATTCTGTGTCTCCCTCTCTCTCTGCCCCTCCCCCATTCATGCTCTGTCTCTCTCTGTCCCAAAAATAAATAAAAAAGCGTTGAAAAAAAAAAAATTAAAAAAAAAAAAGGGAGGAAGAAATCCTTCCGAGTGATCAACAAAGTCCCTGATAATACCAGTCTTGACGGCATCCTTCCAAATATCTGTTCCCTCTGTGCGGCCCTCCTGCCCATTCGTCAGTGTGATGCAGCTTGATTATAAATGGATGAACATTTTTAGATGAAGATTTCATGAGCCACTGTATTAAGTGCTTTTTGGAAGTTCAAGGATCGTGTGTCAAATGCATTTAAGCAAGTTACTTAGTCATTGGAGCAGGGGGAGCACCCACAGCGCCTGTCTTCCTCGGCAGAAGCACAAGCGTGTGACTGATTTCTGCTGGGAATGTAGCTTCTTCACTGGTTTTCCCATGTTTTCCCAGTTCTTTGCTCGGGCTTGAAATAAACGAGAAAGTGCAGTGGAATGACTTTTCCTCTCGTTTTAGTTGGGACAGTTCTCTTTCCTTCCCTTCCCTTTCCATTATTGCTTTCATGGTTCTGATAAATATATCTTATCTCACTTTGCCAGCCAGTTCCCTTTTTTAATTTTTACTTAAGAAAAAAAAATTTTTATTCTTTATTTAGTTTTGAGGGTGAAACAGAGAGACAGAGAGCAAGCAGGGGGAGGATCAGAGAGAGAGGGAGACACAGAATCCGAAGCAGGATCCAGGTGCTGAGCTGTCAGCACAGAGCCTGACGCGGGGCTCGAACCCACGCACCGCAAGGTCATGACCTGAGTCGAGGTCGGACGTTTAACAGACTGAGCCACCCAGGCGTCCCATCCCTTTTTTTATTTTTTAAGTTTATTTATTTATTTTGAGAGAGAGAGACAGAGAGCAAGCAGGGGAGGCGCAGAGAGAGAGGATGGAAAGCAGGCTCCTTTCTGTCCACGCAGAGCCCGACGCGGGGCTCAATCTCACAAACCGATGAGATCATGATCTGAGCAGAAGCCAAGGGGCTGCCACTTAACTGACTGAGCCACCCAGGCGCCACAGCCAATTCCTTTCTAATTGGAAGATAACCAGTCACCTTTATCTCTGGCAGGAATCTGGTCACTTTTGGTTTTACCTTCTGTGTGTTTATGAGTTTTCTAGAATGAACCAAAGATTATCATATTCACTGATTGACACCTTCTTAAGAGTTGATTCTGAGTTTGGGGTTTTTGTTTTGGACGTTCTAGAGCTCAGCCATCTTAGAATAATTGTTTTCGTTCCTTTGTGTGTTAACATGGGCCCCTTTCCCCCCACCTTCCTTTTCCTGCCTAAGGCTTCTCGTTGGCGGTTACTCCTTAATTCCTCCACTTCCACCTTCCTCCTGGTCATCTCTGAAAGAGCCCACAATGAATATGGTGGTTCCCCTGTGCCCAGAACATGAGGTAATTTCTTTGGTCCCTGTGGAAGACCGAAGTGGAGTCTGGCTTCCCTTTTGCCTAAAACCTGGTTCTTTATTAAAAACCCCAGCAGGGAGACTGCCAAAATAATAGAATTTCATGTGGCAGAATTTCTGCTGTGATCTACTGCTAACATTATTCTGGTTTTTATTGCAGTGTGGGTTTTGAGTACCCCTTGACCAATTTGAGCGCGTAGATGACCGGGGCATGCGGTGTTTCAGCCTTCTGGTCCCATCTTGGGCCAGACTATCCCCAGGAACAGAGCGCTGGAAGTTCAGGCTGCCTCTTGATGTGGTCTGGCATGAGAATGTTGTAGGAGCTTTTCATGTCCCAACCTTTTTGGCCGCCCGTGGACATTTTTAACCCCTGTGCTGCTATTTTTGTGTCGATGTCATTGTGCACGCTGACGTCATCTCCCTCCAGGATCATTTTCCATATCTGCATATTTATTTGTGTTGTCTTGCTTCCAGGGCATCATGTTTTTTGGATTAAGTGATTTCTTTTTATGAAATGGCTGGTGCGGACAGATGATCAGACCCGTCGTTATCTGTGAAGCTTGTGCCTGGGATCCCGCTGCTTGCAAGGCTTGTTACACAAGGGCCCCATTTTCTGATCTTTTGTCACAGTGGAGTAGCAGACAGGTAAAGAGCTTACTAGAGAACTGGAACGTTGATACCCGTGGGTTTGCCTTGTTTCTGATTTTCTCTTGTCGTCTTTAAGAAGGGGTTCATTCAGTTCAACAAACGGAGCATGTGGTGTGTGCCAGGAAAACAGCTGTCCGGATGAACACGTGTGTTCAGTTTGCTGCATACAGACGGTTTTGTTGTTATTTTACGTTGAGAACATCTTTAACGTTTTTTTTTTTTTTAAACGTTTATTTATTTTTGAGACAGAGAGAGACAGAGCATGAACGGGGAAGGGTCAGAGAGAGGGAGACACAGAATCTGAAACAGGCTCCAGGCTCTGAGCTGTCAGCACAGAGCCCGACGCGGGGCTCGAACTCACGGACCGCGAGATAGTGACCTGAGCCGAAGTCGGCCGCTTAACCGACTGAGCCACCCAGGCGCCCCCATTTTTAACGTTTTTAATTCAAATTTGAAAAATCGGTAACGCAGGATGAAAGAAAACGTTTTGAAGGGCACCAAAGAAGAGACCGTAGACTCCTCTCGGTCCACCCCTGACCCCTGCCACCTAATGTTTTCCACCAGCGTTACTGATTTCTTCATCCTCCAGAGGTGTTCCCTGCACAGCCAGGATATTTTATACGTCTAGCAGCGAATTCATCATGAGTATCCCCTTCCCTTGCACACAAACGGTAGCATACTGTACATGCTATTTGGAACCTTGCTTTTTTTTTTTTTTTTTTTAATGTTTGTTTATTTGTTTTGAGAGAGAGACGGAGAGAGAGAACCCGAAGCAGGCCCCATGCTCAGCACAGAGCCCAATGCAGGGCTCGAACTCACGACTGACCGCGAGATCCTGACCCGAGCCAAAATCAGGAGTCGATCACTTAGTTTAACCAACTGAGCTACCCAGGCGTGCGCCCCTCGGAGGCATTTTTTTTATGGAGGTGGTCTATTTCAGCTGTCTGCTTTCTGTTGCGAAGGATGCTAAGGACCATCTTATTTAGGCAGCAGCTTTGCATGGAGATCCTAACACATTTTGTGGATATTTAGGGGCAGTCTGGTTCTTCTCTGCATCTTGTAGCTCTAAGCCTGAGAAGAAGCCAGGTGAGGTGGAGGGCTTCTCCTAAAGGTCATCCTATGAAGGGAGAGTGGGAGCATTGGAGGATGAGGAACAGTGACCCTTGGCCCTTCACCTTGCCCTCAGGGCACAATGTGCTGGAATTGCCAGGGGAAGCTTGCTGTTTTCTCTCTGGTCTCCAGAGAAGATTCCTGGACCTTCGTGATACACATGTCAGCACCTCTGTCACGCCTAGCCCTGTCTCCTGCACCGTGGCACGGGCTCTGTTTGTCCTTGCCCCTGAGCATCAGGAAGGAACTGTGCACCTCACTACCGGACTTCCTGTTTGGGTAGCTTTGCTAAGTGCCCCACCCCTTGTCTCTCACCCCAGGAAAAACCAGCTCTCCCACCTGTGCCTCCGTCAAGCATCTTTCCTAAAGCAACATTTGGGAATATCATTTTTGTTGTTCTCCTTAACAGTGTTTCCCAAATTCTCTAAATCACTTTACCATTTCCAAGATCTGAACCCGACACGGCCTGGCCAAGCTTTCTCTGGCGGTGACGCTAAGAAGGGAGTTTTGGGGTTCTTCATATTTGAATTTTCTAGGGCTGCACTTATGTTCTATGTAACTGCACTGAATTAAACACGGTCTTCTGGTCTTCTGTGGCTCCCAGGTCTTGCCTGTTCTGTTTCCCTCTTCAAATGTATGTTAATCTTCATCTTGCTTTTATTTACCTCTGAGTCTAATTTAAAACTTTATTTGTTTGTTTGTTTATTTATTTTTGAGAGAGAGAGAGATGGAGACAGTACAAGCAGGGAGGGGCAGAGAGAGAGACAGACAGACAGAATCTGAAGCAGGCTCCATGCTCTGAGCTGTCAGCACAGAACCTGACGTGGGGCTCGAACTCAAGAACTGCAAGACCATGACCTGAGCCAAAGTCAGACGCTTAACTCACTGAGCCACCCAGGCACCCCGCTCTGAGTCTAATTTGGAGTCACCGTGAAA
Source organism: Panthera uncia (assembly GCF_023721935.1). Lineage (NCBI taxonomy): Eukaryota > Metazoa > Chordata > Mammalia > Carnivora > Felidae > Panthera > Panthera uncia. The sequence continues at coordinate 155,927 of NW_026057583.1, forward strand.
TCGAATTGAATCTCCAAGATCTTAGTCAACCGGTCTAATCTGGAGTCATTACTTTCTGGTCTTTGCTCAGCGCTGGGAGTCCACATTATCTGTCAGTCGTACCGTAGATACATGTTACGTGATACAAGGGAGTGACTTTATCAGTTGTGCTTTTTCCAGCCTCCTGGGGGTAACAGAGAGAGAAACGTTGAAAATCGCCCCATTTGTGCACACTCACCCCTCGTATGTATTTATGTGCTATTCACTTACTCCTGTCAGAGCACGAAAAATCAGGAAGTCCAACATAGGATTGCCACATGTTAATCTTTTCAGGTAAGAAACCAAAAAAGCCCTGTCATCTCCTATGTTGCCATCTTTTCATTTATTTACTTGTTTGTTTGTTTGTTTATTTATTTATTTTTAAGTAAGCTCTGCACCCAATATGGGGCTTGAACTCATAACCCCGAGATCAAGAGTCACACTCTCTGCAGACTGAGCCAGGCAGGCACCCCTATTGTTGCCATCTTTTAAGAAAAGATATTTTAGGGGCGCCTGGGTGGCTCAGTCGGTTGAGCGTCCGACTTCAGCTCAGGTCACGATCTCACGGACCGTGAGTTCGAGCCCCGCGTCGGGCTCTGGGCTGACGGCTCAGAGCCTGGAGCCTGTTTCGGATTCTGTGTCTCCCTCTCTCTCTCCCCCTCCCCCGTTCATGCTCTGTCTCTCTCTGTCTCAAAAATAAATAAACGTTAAAAAAAAAATTTTGTTTTAAAAAGAAAAGATACTTTAATACCAAAAATATGGGAAGGTCGGTGTCCCGGGATAAACAGAACAGGTTTAGAATGCTAAAAAGCTTGAGCTAGTGGAAATGGAATCATGGCCTGAAGAGAGCCTGAAGAAGAGGACTTTGGTCAAGGAGGTTCCACTTTTCCGGGTTCCTTAAACAGTGCTGGGAAACCAGGCCGTTCGTGTAGCCTGGCTGGCCTCCCCGTAGCATCGTTTGGTGTGGGTTTGTGCCTGGTGTTTTAAGGTGGTGTGGACTACACAGCGTTGATAATGCAGTTGTAGTATCTTAGAGTGATATGAGCCAGTCCTGGAAGTTGTTCTTTGACCCTGTGAGGTCTTGATTTGTTTGTGTCTAAAGTGCCACGTTGTGGTTCTTTTTTGTTTGTTTTTTTAAGTTTATTTATTTATTTTTAATTTTTTTTCCTAATGTTTATTCGTTTTTGAGAAAGAGAGAGAGCATGAGCGAGGGAAGGGCAGAGAGTGGGAGACACAGAATCTGCAACAGGCTCCGGGCTCCGAGCTTGTCAGCACACAGCCCGACGTGGGGCTTGAACTCACGAACAGTGAGATCATGACCTGAGCCGAAGTCGGACGCTCAACCGACTGAGCCACCCAGGCGCCCCGACCATTCTTTTTTATATAACTGGCAGCGTATCGTGCCTGGGGTCCTCTCTCTCGCTTTGTTCAGTTAACGTGGAATGATGCGTCTTAGCAAATGTCCACGTGCATTGTTTGGTATCCTATTAACTTTCTCAGGTATGCAGTTATGACATTATTCCCTCTAAAAGTTGAGGGAAACCCAACATGCCTAGGAGTATGTGATTGCACTGGAGCTGTTCATTTGTTCAGCAAACATTTATTGAGCTCTCTCTCTGCTGGGCCGCTGCCGTCCGGCCCTTCCATGGGGGCCGGACCTTCTGCCCCACCATCAGCCCTTGCTTGGCCCCGAGGTCACTTTCCATAAATGCCTGGTGAGCCTCCAGCCCCTCCACAGCTAGCTCGCTGTGTGGCCTGAACTGGGCTCCCACCATGGACTTTTAGCTTCTAGCTTCCAAATGCCTTGGCTGCAATGCCCTTCTCTATTCTGATCACGTAAATAAAGTGCTTACTCTTTCTTGTCCGTGACATTGAAAAATGTGCCCTCCTAAATAGCAAGATGATGGGAAATGCCAAGTAGCTTACAACCGAGGATATTCTCCCCAATTTGGAAAACACAACCCCTTTCCCTTAGTCTATCATTAATATCACTCATCAGTCTATTTATTGACTTTACATAGAAAGCTGGGTGTTGCAGCGAAATTGCCAGAGAAATCTTGACTTTGCCACCAAAGAGCTTCTAAGAGGAATGCAGGTTTTTTTTTAAGGCTCTCTTTGGATGGAAGAGGCTCAGAGAGCACCTATCGACGGGGCTAAAGTAGTCGGGGTCTGTCCAGCTCTACAAAGAGCCTCTGAGACGGGTAGGTGCCTCACGTCTTTGTATTCCTAGAGCCTTACCCACAGCCTGGCACCGGGAGGGTCCCTGGGCCTCAGTTTCCTCACTTGCATTAATAATAACTCACAGAACTATTTTGAATACCAACTCAAATGTGGGAGTGTCTGCGGACGCACTCTTGTAAACAGTACGTTATGTAATTGGTCTCCACTGTCAGCTCTAGTGCATTTCGTGACTTGCTTGAGGAATAACTGATGTATTTCAATCACAAGCATTTGATTAGAGTTACACGCATAGGAATATTTAGTATCATCTGGTTCTCCTCCTTTGTTTTCAAGATACAGTGACTTGTTAACATCAGCCAGAGAACACCCCAGGGGCCCAAGGTGAGGGTCGTCACACCCTAACCTGTGGTTTACAAACAGTATTTTCTCTGGGTGGCTGACAGAGAAGCTAGTGGGCTGGGATGGGAACACAGGTGTGTCCACGTACGATCCACTCGTCACCTGTAGAAGACGGTTAGATTGGACCGGTCGTGATCGCTCCCAGGCAAGTCTGGGAGCTGGACTAACCAGGCTTGTAGATCTGGACGTTTGGCTCTGGACTGGGATTCTCTAGCCTTGTTGCAGAAGCCAAGCCCCTCCTCTGGTGAGGACACCACTGCCAAGTTCACATTGTGTTTGAGTTTTTAATTATTGAATGTAATCGCAGGACACTCTTATTATGCCCCACTTAATGGGTCAGGAAGCCGAGGAGCAGAGAGGTTAAGAAGCTTGCCCGAAGTCACATTGTCAGTAAATGGTACGGTTGCCATTCAGGCCAGGTCTATCTGTCCCCAAAGCCTGTGAATTTCCCCACCCTGCTGTGCGTGGCCTCACCACCCCATCAGTGCACACCCACAGAAAGCATCTCGATGAAGTAGAAGTCTTTGTAACCACAATTGTTCTGACCTATTTACACCGACATGTATCAGATGCCATAGATGTTTGAGGAGGGATTTTTCCGTTTCCCTTAGATGCCAAAAAAGATCCCTGTGTTGTAACTCCACCAACATTTCGATCCAGGTTAATTTAGGATTAATCGTTTTCAAATTTATATTTGCTGGATTATGTCATGAGTTCACGCCAGTTGGAAAATACCATAGACGATTTTGTTGCACTGGCTGTTTCGGAGTACATGAGCAGAAATTGTAAGTCTTCTATAGATCTTCTTTTTTTGAGTTTATTTGCTTTTTAGAGAGAGAGAGAGAACACAAGCATGAGCGGGGGAGGGACAGAGTGAGGGAGGATCCCAAGCAGGCTCCACACTGTCTGCACAGAGCCCGCCGTGGGGCTGAACCCACGAACTGTGAGATCATGACCAGAGCCGAAACCAAGAGCTGGATGCTTAACCGGCTGAGCTGCCCAGGCGCCCCAAAATTGAGTCTTCTAGAGGTATTTCAGGATTTATCTGAATCCCAACAATCAGTAGGCAGCTTTCTGTCTGCCTCCTCTTTGGGTGCCTTTGCTTCCTTCTGCTACCCAGAACAGCCTGCTTGGGCTTTGACTTCTCTTTATGTGTAAGCAGTTTCTGAAGTAGATTGATTTAGAGCTCCTTGAACTTACTAAGATACGTTTCAGACAAACGGGGGGAAAGGTAAAAGAAATAGGGCATCAGACAATAGCTTCTCTGAGTGATGGAAAGTGGAAAACTTTCATTTAGATGGATAATTATTTGCCTGAACTCTGAGATGTTCTTTAAAATATCCAAAAACGGCTGCCAGCCCAGGGCACACCGAGTTTTTTTTTCTCTTGCTCCGCGCTAGTGCGGCCGTTACTCACAAAGACCTGTACCTCTCAGCCTAGTGTCACAATCTCCTTGTAAGAAAATTCTGCTCAAGGGACCCGGATGGTGATGTGTCAGGCCTTCCCACAGACTCGGTCAGTAAACGTGTAGAGAGTGCCCCCGCTGCGTGCTCGACACCATTAAATTTAAACTTGTGTAGAATTCACACAAGGGTGGTATTAGAAGGGCGTGGAATCCCCAACAGAGACGAAAGGCATATGAATCGTTACTTTCATGTAGCGACGAGGCTTACAGATTTTCTCGTTAGGAAAGGGTGTTTGCAAAATGGAAAGGCGGGAGATGGTGTGGTTTTTAGGGCCTTAAGGGGATGGGCCCCTAAATGAAGATTCCTGTGTAGTTCAGCAGGTCGTACAAGACTATTTGGTGGTAACATCGTGTGTGAAGTATATTTAAAAAAAAAAAAAACTATTTGGATGCCATCGAGGGCATGCCATGATGTTCGAATGGTGAATGACAATGCTTGTCCAACATCCCGTGGATCAGGTTGCACGGAGCCAAATAAATGCTCACACCCACTGCCTCGTGCACTCAGACCTTCACGTACCTGCACAGCACGCACGGCCAAGGCCACATGTGTGTGGCGCCATCTTCTTGTAAGTAAAGGCCTGAAGCTTCATTCCGTAATGACTCACTCACTCTGCTCCCAGACCCCACCCTCTTGCCCTGTCTGCCAGCCTCCTGACTGTCCAGCCTTCTTGGGCCTTGGTTCAGCCTGGGAGCCCAGCCTGGTGTCTCTGTACCCACCCCTGCTCCTCCCTTCCCCTCCTGTCCCGTCTCCTCCCAGGGGCCCCTAGCTAGGGGTCCACCTCCTTCTTCCTTCTGCTTCCTTTGTTTGAATTCCTCCAGTATCTGTAGCTGGCACTTTAGGATTTCATACTTAAATACGCATGGATTCGCACTGTTTTCCAGTTACTTCATGGATGCCACGTATTCTATATACTTTCATAGTCCTCACTGAGCTTAGAATGAAGCTAATGCCTTTGGTACCCATGGAGAACAGCGTGGAATGTCAGAAGTAGGGGTGTGGATTTGCATAACACCCTCCCCACCCCCTGTGGTATTGACACACTTTTTTTTCCAGGGGTTGGTGGAGGACGAGGTGTGTGTGTGTGGTGGGGGGGGGGGGGGGGTGTACAAACTACTGCTGTATCCATGAGGGTGCTCCCAGCTTATACCAGTAAATCAATTTTTGAGAAACGGACTCACTCTCTTTCCCAGTTATGGAGAAGCAGTTCCCTCATTTCTGATGAAAAAATCTTCCTTGATGGCTGGTTCCTCATCTCTCGGGAGACATGTGCCCACGGGGGAAGCTCAGGAGAGGAGGAACCCCTATAAAGTGAGCTGGCGGCTGAGGCCCCGTGGTGCGTGCTATCTTACGGCGTTGGGTGGAGGGAGACCGGGGTGGGCTCAGAGCAGACGCGTGGCTGATACGGGCGAGGTGTAGACAAAAACCCAAGGAGGAGGCCGCTGGGTGACGAGGGCAGCAGTTGGGACTTGCCCTTGTGCTTTAAAGAAGGCTGAGAAAGCTCGCTTCCCGAGTAGGAGGCCAGACCGGGTGAGGCCTAGAACAACAGTGAGATGTTTGTGTCGATGTCTGAGGAGACGGGAAGACATGAGGGCGTGAACCTACTTCAGGCTCTTTGCTTTGAAAGAGAATCTATTTAGCCAAGACCCCAAAAATATCAATCCAGAGGGTTGCCCTTTCCATCTTAGAGCTTTTGAATTATTATTTTTTTAGCTATTTCAGTGTCTTCTGTAGAAGGATCTGATAGCGCCAAGCTCAGGAAAGCCTGAGGGACCAATTCCATGCTCTTCATGTATTAAAAGTCCCTAGCTATTGCTTTAAAACTAACATTTTTATAATCTTAAAATATTTAATAAGGCAGCTTTCCTCTAAAAAGCTCAAGGCATCTTACAAACCTTATCTTGAGTATATCTGTGGGTATTTTATAATTATAAAGCTTCTTTTATCTACATAATTTCATTAACTGCTTTCCCTTAATAACCTGTGTGTAACCTCCCCTCCCCCATTTTATAGAAGAAAAAGCAAACTTTCATAAAACTTAGATAATTCTGGGCGCCTGGGTGGCTCAGTGAAGCGTCCGACTTCAGCGCAGGTCATGATCTCACGGTTCGTGAGTTCGAGCCCCACACTGGGCTCGCAGCTGTCAGCACAGAGCCCACTTCAGATCTTCTGTCCCCTCTCTCTCTGCTTCCCCTTCCTGCTCATGCTATTTCTCTCTCACTTTCAAAAAGATAAATAAAACATTAAAAAAGAATTTTTTTTTTAATTTTTTTTTTAACGTTTATTTATTTTTGAGGCAGAGAGAGACAGAGCATGAACAGGGGAGGGTCAGAGAGAGGGAGACACAGAATCTGAAACAGGCTCCAGGCTCTGAGCTGTCAGCACAGAGCCCGACGTGGGGCTCGAACTCACGGACCGTGAGATCATGACCTGAGCCGAAGTCGGACGCTTAACCGACCAAGCCACCCAGGCGCCCCTAAAAAATTTTTTTTTAATAAACTTAGATAATTCACCTAAGATCATTTGGGAGAACCTGAACGCAAACCCGGGCCCTCCGATTCTAAAATCTGTCGTCGTTACATTATACCACACGGGCTCCTAGGGCAAACTTCAAAACCCTCAGAGAGGGCAAGTGATCTGCCCAAAGTTGCACAGCACAGCATATCCAGAGGAGAGAATAGATCCAGATGTCACCAGAAGCAACTAGTGTGAAGACACGTGGGCGCCCCTTCCCTCTTCTGACAGCTAGGATCCAGCACATCTGGGTCCTTCCGCTTGGGTTGTGACCTAGAAGCTGGGGACGAGGCTCTATTGAGTGCCCGGAATCAGCCGGACTGATGGCGGAGGCTGGGTCGGGCCTCCACGGAGGCCCAGCGTGGCGGCTGGCTTGGTTAGGACCAGATGGGTGACTGTCTCATCATATCATATCCTTGCCTTCATTTTTAACCCAAGGGCCTGGGTGTGAATCAGTCCTTCGTATTTATCAGCATCGAGCTGGTGGAGTTTGTCTTCTAAGACTTGGGCATTTGTCACAATGGAATCCATGTGACCTTTAAGCCTGCCGCTCTAAGCTGGCATGCGATACTGTTTCTACTCTCAGCATCTGAGATATTTATAAAACAGAAATAAGTAAAGCATGCCTTAAAATGCCATGCACATTGTATACCCTTGCCTCCAGAACCTTCTCAGTCTTGGAAGGGCAAAGAGCCCAGAACCTTTCCTGCTTTCTAGGCCTGTGTTAAAGGGTTTGGCGGCCGAGCCCTGAGGGGAGCTCTTTTCTCCCACAACTGACAGAATTCATCAGCGGAGAACCACAGAGCCAGGAGGGGCCAGAGGGCTGGTGAGCTAACCCTGCGGGCAGTGTCTTTCCCGTGGGAAAGGGCAAGGCGCTTGACACGTTGGTCAGGTCTTCTCACACATCTGCTTCACTGATTCATTCATTCATTCATTCATTCATGCATTTCAAAGAGAGAGAGAGTTCTTGTGCTTGCACGAGCAGGGGAGGGGCAGGGGAGATAGACTCTCAAGCAGGCTCCCCCACGCTCAGCACAGAGCCCGACACTGGGCTGGAACCCACAACCCTGGGATCATGACCCGAGCCGAAGTCAAGAGTCAGACACTGAACCACGAGCCACCCAGGCACCGCTCACACATCTACTTCTTGACGCCCGCGTGGTGGAGGGCGGGTGCCAGAGTTATAGCAGGCCATATGTGTCATTGCTTTCATTGCAGGGTGTGGACCTTGCTGTATTAGCCAGGTAGCTGTGCTCTGCTCCGGCACTGGCCCTCTCCCCAGTTTCCTCCTTCTGGCAGTTTGTTTGCAGACATTGAAGACTGGGTGGCATCCGTGCCGTTCCCAGAACATGCCTGGATTTTTTTTTTTTTTTTTTTTTGTGCCGTACATCCGGAGATGCTCTTCTCTCTGGTTGTACCCCTGTGTTGTTTTTTTTTAATGTTCGTTCATTTTTGAGAGAGCGCGAGCGGAGAAGGGGCAGAGAGAGGGGGACAGAGGATCCGAAGCAGGCTCTACACTGACAGCAGAGAGCCTGACATGGGGCTCGAACTTACAAACTGTGAGGTCATGACCTGAGCCAGAGTTGGACGTCAACCCACTGAGCCACCCAGGCGCCCCTCCAATTGTACCCTTGTCTTAAAAACTCCAGGAAACTGGGCACTTGAGTTTCTTGGATTCCGGTAAGCTGAGATGTGCTTTTGGTATTAATTACAGAATAGGTTTTGTAACACCACGTGTAGGACTATCAAATATATTTATTAAAGTGCCTGTCCCTTTAGAAAATTCTAGGCTTTCTATAGAGGAAACACCTGGCTTGTGATTTTTTGTTTGTTCTCAGGTAAGGATTGAAGGGTTTCTCTGCGGTGGAGAAAACCGTTTTGCTTGTGATTTTACTAAGCACTTTACCCGTTCGACCTTGTCCTCCGGTAGGAAGTAGAAGTACCTTTTCAGCAGGGCTCTTCGCTAAAGGGAGAGGCCAGCTTCCTTTCTGTATTTGAGTAAGGGCTTGTAAAAGTGCTCAATTCAGTGTGCGTGCTTAACTGTGACTCAGTCTCCTGCTATTTTTAGGTTAGTGATTTTCTTTCGGGAAAGCTGGTGGGTTGGTAGCCATTCCTGACGTTGACATGTGAGGTTCACGTTTTCTCACAGAGGGTAGCTCTCCCCTTACTAGGAACTTGTAGGACATCTTCCGAAACGTAGCCGGTTTGGCGTGTGACCTTATGACTTTGTGGAAGAATACGGTTACATGAAAGTTAATACGTGAGTGAGTTCGCGCAGAGAGGCGATTTCAAGGCCCGGATTTTGGCCACAAGTGAAAACGACGTCAACATAAATGTAGTTAATTATCTGTAAATGCTTCCCCCTTCTCTCTGCCAAATTGTGTGCGACTTCGGACGGGCCCTTCGTTTTGCAGCCCCTGACCTGTAAGAGATACTGTGCTAGATCACCAGGGGGCTTTCTCCCTCCTTGCCGTGTCGTCTCCCTCCCGTCAGCCGCTTCCCGGCATCTTCACACGAGCCGCCGACGGCCACCCGGGCTGATTTGCTGGAGGAAATCTCGTCCAGGTCCTCAGTGCTCAGTGTTCAAAAAGAAGCCTCGTGGGGCATCTGTTGAGGACAGGAGCGGCCTGTCGCTGCCAGGGCTGTCCATCACTTCGGGCTTGAGGCGGTCACCCTGAGGGCTCATCCCCGCAGAACTCTCCCTGCGAGAACACGCAGGCCTGGAACAGCCTACGGATGCTGGGGGGTGGTTCTGTGAGCTGCTGGCACAGGGGCTGACGCGGGGCATTGAAACCTCCCTGGGAGCGAGAACGGGGCCCCAAGTCAGCCCGGGCTGTCAGAAGCGTGCAGTTCTGGGTAGACCAGGATGTACCTCGGAGCCTTCTGGGGACACCGTCCCGGCCCCGTGGCAGTGAGTGACAGTGAGCGGCCGGCCGGCCGGGCTTTCTCCTGGCAATGTGCTCTGGGCCTGTGTCTCCTGTGGAGTGGCTTCTTCAGATTGTTCATTTAGTTGCTTTTTTTTCTCTAACTGCTCTGACTTTTGTAGCTAAGTGGCAGAGAAAGTGGGGTAGAGACGGGCCCTTTCCGTCCCCGCTTTCTCCTCAAAGTTGTCACGTTGTCGACGTCTAGGGCTGACTGCGTTTTAACCAAGCGGCCACCGACAAGGCTAACATTGGGGTGACGTGAGGGTTTCGTCGGCGGTGTGCCGTGGCCTTCCACCGGCCTTCCTGACTCTCCTCACGGGGCCTGCGAAGCCTGCCAGAGCCTTCCGGGGCCCGCCTGGGGTTTTATTTCAGGGCGTCGGAGAGGTTTGTCAGCAGGGCCAGGCCAGAATAAGTTTACCCCGCAGGCAGGGGTGTGGGTGAGGGGTCAGCCCTTCCACGGGGAAGGGGGGACCCCCTCAGCAGGAGAGAGAGGGCGCGTGTGTCAGGAGCACGACCGGAACCCCTTTCGGTGCAGAAACGAGGACGCATCTTGGAACTGTGAAGAGCTGAGAACTTGGTGAATGAAGAACACTTAGTATGTAGTGATTCGTTAAGTTCAACATGGTTCCGCATCGGAAGAATCAAGGGGAGTGTGTCCCGGGGTGAAGTCCGGACTTGTGGGAGGAGGTCCAAGCAGTCAGTCAGCCAGTTACTTCATTTTTAAGGAGGGTTCTGTGTCAGGTGGGAAAGAATATCTTCTAGGGTAATTTCTGTCAGATGAGGGAGCTTTCTAAGGAAAACGGGAGGAGGGCTTAGTAGCGGTGATGGGATAGCTCGTATTTGGGGGCCCTTCGCTGGATGCCGGGGGTGTCTCTGGATCAGCACGTCCAGATCGCGGTTGACCCCCGACGACAAACACCATGACCGGTGGGGCTGGGACTTGACACTGGGCTCTCTCGCTCCAGGGCCCGAACCTACACAAAATCCACGTCTAACCAGCGGGGAATAGAAAGAGAGATATTCCTTAGGAGTTTGGCTTGGTTTTCCTTAAGAGGTATTTACCGTGAGACCCACAGAAGGACTGGAGCCTATCGGTCAGGTCCCCTCAGGTTGGAGGAGACACCCCCTCCCCACATGTCCCCGTCTCTGGCCTCCTTAGGTCACTGATACTAGGAGAGGAGAGGGTGGTCTGACAGCTGAACCGCAGAGGCCAAGAAGCCAATACTGTGTGTGCACAGAATACGATTCGAATTGTGTTAATGAGTAGCCTGTGAGCGTTCATGTCCGCTCGCTGACTTGGGCCGGAGAAGGGGCAGACGAAATAGTACAAGGGAGCTTGTGTGGGTCACCAGGAACCTTTCAGAAGGACGTGACAGAGGGTGTCTCTGGCCTCTAAGGACAGAAGCGGGGAGCTATGGAGTCGGGAGAGGTCATTTGGGCACATTCTCTCACAGTGCTGAGAAAGTCTGAAATCAGGGTGGCTCCCTTCCTGAGGGCTCTGAGGGAGTGTCTGTTTCGTGCGCTGCTCCTAATTTCTCTTGGTTGCTGGCAACCCCTGGCGTTCCTGTTCTCCGTGGTGCACCGCTCCGGTCTCTCCTTCCACCTTTCAGGTTATTTTTTTTAAGTTTATTTGAGAGAGAGAGAGAGAGAGAGAGAGAGAGAGACAGCACGAGTAGGGGAGGGTCAGAGGGAGAGGGAGAGAGAGAATCCCAGGCAGGCTCCATGCTGTCCGCGCAGAGCCTGACGCAGGGCTCCAGCTCACAAACTGTGAGATCATGACCCGAGAGGCAACCAAGAGTCGGCCACTTAACTGACTGAGCTTCCAGGCGCCCCTCCGTTTCCATCCACCTTTAAAAGGTCTTCTCTGCGTGTCTGTATCTCTGTGTGCAAACTTCCTGCTCCTTACAAGGACCCCAGACGTGGAGTTAGGGCCAACTCCAATCAGTGTGACCCCCTATCTAAATGACATCTGCCAAGAACTGATATCCAAAGGAGGTCACATTCACAGGTCCCAGACGGTCGGGAATTTGGGGGGGGGGGGGTGGCTACGCTACGTATCCTGCCACACCGTGTAATGAGTTTTCTGTGTTTGAAGTTTCCGCTCGTTTTTTTCTTTCCTTCCTTTGTGTTATCAGTGAACATTAATATGTCAAGGCTGAAATCGTCATTCACCCACGCAGGTGGAGGGACTGTGACAGAACTACGGGCATAAGTGGCACAGCTACAAATGTTGAACTTATTTAGAGGAAGAACAAAGGCCATGAGGGCTGTTGCTGTTGCGAGTCTTGTTAATGATGCACCGAGTCAGCCGGCAACAGGGGCTGTCTCTTGTTACAGAGCACGGAGACTTTTTCCTGTGCCTATTAGCCACGGACTGCAATTCTATCCCTAGAATCTCAGAAATTTTGAGCTGTAGGAGACCTTTGGCATCATCTGCTTCTAACCGAATCCTCTCATTTTACAGAGGAGGCCTTTGGGGCCCAGAAAGGTTAAGTGACTTATTCAAGGTCACTAGATAGGACGAGCAGGGCAGGCACTAGGACCCAGGTTCTCAGAACCCCAAGACTGGAGCTTCTCCCAGCCCCATAGCCGTGGCCCGTCTCACTGCCTCTGTGTGTCCATCTCAAAATAACGGCCTTGGCCTTGGGAGAGCAGTGGTGGAACTACTACTAGGCAAGCATGTCGTAGAGACTGAGGCACCCCTGAAAGTTCCTTTGCTCGTGGGCATTTTGCAGCACCTTGCACCTGGGGTTTCCTTCTTAACGGAGAGACTACACGCGCGGTTTTAACTATCAGTTACAGCATTTTATGAGTAAATCCACTCAAAACGACTGGTGGGGGCGGGAGAGGTGTGCGGCTCTCTGGCTGAGGACCGACCCATCAGGTCTGCGGTAAGCCCAGCCCTTCTTTTTTTTGGAGGTGGGGTGGGGGCGGGGGGATGCTTCCTTTCCCTCTGGCACAATACCCGGCCCCCACCCCCACCCCCACCCCTCCACCTTCTGTGTGGCTTCTTTTCCCCACCTGGGCTGCCTGATGTTCATATTAACCAGATTTCGCCTGCCCAGAAAAGGGAGGAAGGGGCACACGACATAGTACAACCGCAGCGTAGTTTGCTATGCCTGGAACAAGTTCAGAATATTAATCCTTTGTGGCAGATTGAATTGGAAAGCGAGAGCGCCATGAAATGAAATGCAGCAAGGTAAATTAAAACGAATGTCAGGAGTTTTGTTCTGAAATTGCCAGTTAATTAATGCCTGGTTTTATGCACACACACATATTCATACGTATTTAATATACGTGTTAAATATGTATTTTCATATACATATTTAATACACATATACGGCGCGCACACACGTCCTCTCTCACACTCACACATACGTCTTCTTAAATTCTGTTAGAACCACTCTACAACCCAGCAATTGCACTAGATCTAGCTGCTCCATAAGTCCTTCCCTGGTTAATTTTTTCCTAGGCGAATTTATTCTCGTCCCCAAGTTCCTAAAGTGTAGATAGCCTTAAGATAAACTTCTTTTCAAACTCTTGTTGCACAACAGTGCAGTGGGAACGCAAACTGGTGCAGCCACTGTGGAAAACAGTGTGGAGGTTCCGCAGAAAGTCAAAACGAGAGCGACCGGGGCACCTGGGTGGCCCAGTCGATTAAGCACCCGACTCTTGGTTTCGGCTCAGGCCACGATCTTGCGGTTCATGAGTTTGAGCCTCACGGTGCTTGGGATTCTCTCTCTTCCTCTCTCTGCTCCTCCCCTGCTCGTGCTCTGTCTCTCCCTCAAAAATAAATAAATAAACATTAAAAAAGGTTTTTAAAATAGAACTACCTTAACAATCTGGTAATTGCACTGGTGGGTATTTATCCCCCAAAGTACAAAAACACTAATTCAAAGGGATAGATCCACCCCTATGTTTATAGTAGCATGCTAAGCAAAATAAGTCAGAGAAAGACCAATACCAGGGGCGCCTGGGTGGCTCAGTCGGTTAAGCGTCCGACTCTCGATTTCAGCTCAGGTCATGATCTCAGGGTTCGTGAGATTGAGCCTCGAGTCAGGCTCTGCACTGATGGCCTGGAGCCTGCTTGAGATTCTTTCCCTCCCCCTCTCTCCCCACCAACCCCCCATTCAAGCTCGCTCTTTCTCTCTCTCAAAATAAATAAACTTAAAAAAAAAAAACAAGCAAAGGGGGAAAAGAAAAGAGACAAATCAAGAAACAGATTCTTAACTCTAGAGAACATGCTGTTGGTCACCAGAAGGAAGGTGGGGGGATGAGGGAAATGGGTTGAGGACTAAGGAGTACATTGGGTGATGTACCAAAGTGTTGAATCACTGTTTTGTGCACCTGAACCTAATGTAAAAATGTTAACTATACTGGAATTAAAATTTTAAAAAAAGATAAGCGTCTTTTCTCCCCAGTTAAAATGAGAGTTCTACTTCGTCGCGGTCCTACGCAATGCTTAGTACAGTGGTCGGGTCCTTGAGCCACTGAAGTTCAAGAGAGGTGGCCCTGGGGACAGACAACCCTGCTCCTTGGGACTTCAAGTCCAAGGCTTGGATCAAGGGTGCATATCTGGACAGTAATAATTAAAATCCTTCATAGGGTTGCCTTCACTGAATTGAATTCAGTTTAAAACCTTGGCATTTTTTGAGGGTTGCAGAAATTAATTCTCTGCTGCATTTGCTATTAAAAAAAGTTGTAGGAGGACATTGCCTATCACATCACTCAAGGTCCCCTTATATAAAGTCCCGCAGAGGCTCTTTTTAAATAACTCTGGTGCCAGAAAAACCCTGCTTCCCCTTCATATCTGTCATGCTTTCTGGGATAAGAGCACAGTACATGTTCTGTTTCTTTCGATTTTGGAGAACCATAGGTTTGACTGGGTTTCCGTTTTTCCTTTCGCACTCAGAAAGCTCAGGTCCATTTCTAGGCTTGCTCCTGTACATAATCGTGTACATTGAAGAGGTATTTTTCTTGTCTAGATGGTCTTAATTTCTTCCTAAGATTTTATTAGTTGCTATTTTAAAGCTTTTTTCCCCTAATAAAAATATTTATTATTATTATGAATTTTGGAAAAGAGAAGAAAAAGTGTCTGTACTCTAATAACCCAGTGATTGTAGCATCTGGAAAGATTTGAGCATATAATATTTCCTTCTGGGGGCGCCTGGGTGGCTCATTTGGTTAAGCGTCTGACTCGGTTCAGGTCATGATCTCGCATTTTGTGAGTTCGAGCCTCTGTGCTGACAGCTTGGAGCCTGGAGCCTGCTTCAGATTTTGTGTCTCCCTCTATCTCTACCTCTTCTCTGCTCAAACCCTTTCTCTCTCTCTCTCTCTCTCTCTCTCTCTCTCTCTCAAAAATAAACATTAAAAAAAAGAGTATTTCATTCTGTAGCATTGGAAATTGCAGACCAGAGATTCTAGAAGTAACAATGGCTTAAACATGCAAGGGATTATTCTCTCACATAAAAGAAACCTGGAGGTAGGCAGTACAGGTCTGATACAATGGCTCCATGAAATCATCAGGGACCCCAGGCTTCTTTCTACTCTGCTGTCATCTTAATGTGGCTTCTAGAATGACCTCAAGGTCACTTCATGGCCCAAGATGGCTGCTGGGGGTGCAGCCATGTTGCCTACATTCCAGGGATGCCGGAAGGGAAAAGGATGGAAAAGGAGTTAACTCCCTGCCTTTTAGGGAGTCTTCGGAGAAATCAGACCAGCGCCTTCAGAATTGGCTAGAATTTAGTCATGTTGATTCACCAACCTGCAAGGGCAGCTGTAGTTTTTTCCCAGGAGGCAGGACCATTTTACAGGTCTCTGTTACAAGGAAGAAGGGGAGACTTCCTTCTGGGAAGCAGTGAGCCGTCTGCTACATTTCTGGATCGTTCTCCATGCATATCTGTTCAGTGTTTTCTTGAATCCGTCTCAGATCGTTTGTGGAAAAAGTCAAGGCTTAGGTAAACATCAGTGTGAATAACAACAAAACACACTACACCGTAAGTGCCGCTCCGCCCTTCCATAGTTTTTCTGTGAGTTTATTATTTATACGTATGCTGATGGTGTATGTTTTGAATATTCAGTCAATACAGAGTTATCCAGGGCCAGAGGGATGTTATGCAGGTTTCTCCACGGGTAGCGTATTCTGATGCCCATAGGAACCACTCAGACATCCTGAATGATTAAGCAGGCGGCGGGGGGCGGGGGGTGGGGGGTCAGTGTTGCGGACCATGATGAAGAGGCCCCATCTGGAGGGGGCGGCCCCCTCTCAGCTCCATCCATTGTTGCCAAGTGAGAACACAAGCTCAGCGTTGCCAAATCTTCTAATTTTTTTTTTCTTTTTTTACTGTTTATTTCTGAGAGAGAGAGAGAGAGAGAGAGAACGTGCACACGCAAGGGAGCCGGAGAGGGGCAGAGAGACAGGGGGACAGAGGACCTGAAGCAGGCTCTGTGCTGACAGCAGAGAGCACGACACAGGGCTCGAACTCATGAACTGTGAGATCATGACCTGAGCTGAAGTCAGACGTTTGACCAACTGAGCCATCCAGGCACCGTGATTTTTTTTTTTTTCCCAAGAGACACCAGAAATTCAGATTTTTTTTACCTGAAATCTCCTGCTGTTTATATGTTGGCAGTCAATAAACTCATTTTTTTAAATGCCAGCCACAGGCAGCGTCATCCGATGGGCTTCTGCTAGAGGATCTTTGGTCCGTCCCGTCCCGTTTTCCAGTTGGCAGCCGAGCCCGGGAAAGGTCAGGCGCGCTGTGATGTGGCTGAGGACTTTGCTCTTTGGTCCCCACCTCAACAAAGCCTGGCCCTCCGTGGCTAATTTGTCTCAGAATACGAAGAAATAATAAAAATCTGAGGTTGAGCAAGGCGACTCTGAAGGTTAATTGGGTCCCCCCTTCAACCGGCTTTCTTTTCCGGTTGAAGTCATTTCGGCGTGGTGGAATCCGAGAACACTGGGCTGGGTTCCCAGCTCTGCTGTCTGTCTCACCGCTGTGTGACTTTGGGCAAGCCGCTGGTGTCTCAGACCTCTGCGTTTTCGGCCTTGTCCTTTTTCTTTCTTGCCTGCTTCTCTCTCTCTGTCTTTTCTTCCTTTCAGATAGTACAGCGTGGTGGTTAGAAGGAGGGCCTCTGGAGCCAGATACGAATCCTGGTTTCTCTACCTAATCGCTGGGTGGCCTTGGACAAGTTGCTCAAATTTTCTATGCCTCAGTTTCCTCATCTGCGAAATGCGGATAATAATAGTACCTCCTCCACAGTGTGCAGCAAGGATGCAACGCGTTGGTGTGCACGGAATGTCCCAGGGACAGAGCCTGGCACGTAGATCGCGCTATGTAAACACTGGCTGGCCCCTCCACCCCCACCCCTTTCTCTTTCCTGTTTCCCCTGCTGCTTTGGAAGCCATGCATTTTCAGAGCACTGGGCCCGGCTCTGGGTCCCCACTCACAGGGAGCACGTTTAGCTCTTGGCGCCCCTCCACGGCCAGCCCCCGGCCCCCAGCCCCGATGCAGACCTGGCAGGCAATGTGGCTTTCCCACCACAGGCTTCCAGTGCTGTGCTGTTCCTGGTACGGGGTTTCTGAGCCCGTCCACGCCCTTAGCCTTGTGACATTTTTTTTCTGTTGTTGCTGTATGTTTGGGAGAGAAGGAACGAGTCAATTGACTGCTGTCTTGACCTAAGGCCTTGCTGAGTTATTGCCTTGGTCACCCAGGTGATACCCGTCAGGTGCTTCTGAAGATGATGTTAGGAGATAAAGCGTGAGAGCCGTGTGGGTTTGCCTTAGCCGGAGTTCTGAATGCAGCAGGTAACTTGTCCTGGAGACCAGAGAGAGCCCACCAGCGTGTGGCGCCACCAAGATTTTCCCCGGCAGGTTTGTGCCAACAGCCAAGTGGCCGAGAGTGTGGCACCCGTGTTAATGAAAGAAATTGCCTTTTTCCGTAAAGACTCGAAAGGAAGAGAAACTTCGCCTGTGCTTTCATTTTAATTAAATTGCCTCTTTCTCATCCTTTAGAACCTGACCATCTCCTCTTTTCAGCTTTTAGGTTAATTTGAATAAGAGATCTGACCTGAGCGGCCCCGCTGGACAACTCTTCAAGGACAGTTAATATTCTCAGTAGAGAGGAACAAGGGGCATAGAGGTATGTATGGCCCAGACTTTTATTTTTGCTTCTCCTCCCTTTATGTGAGTAAGCAGTGAGAGGAAGTGGGGAGGGAGGGACTTATTTTCTTAATTCAATAAAATTTCAGTTCTTGACCCACAAGGAAACTGGTAAAGCCACCTGCTGCATTTGTCTGTTCTCTTCTCAACAAAGGGGACAAGAAAGAGCCATGTTACCAGCATTGTGTCAGAGAGACTTTGGAACTCCTGCTGGATCTTGTTTTGGGCCCTTTGCTCACTAGGCATAAAAACCCGTATTAGTGAACAGCAGCATCTTGGAAATTTGTCTCTTGCCGGCTCGACTGGCTTAGGTGGCAGGGTTGTGGTGAATTGAGGGACCAGCGCTGTGGAACGCTTTGTGGTGCTGTGTATGTTTTGAGGCTGCAAACCCCATGGAGAACCTGATTAAATCTGCAGATCCTCACCACAGAAAGCTACGTACACACAAACCTTCACATAGAATTTTAGGGTGTTCCTGGACCCTAGAGTACGGTAGGGGACCCACAGACCCCAAGTTAAGAATCCTGTCTTAGGGGTTTATAAGTAGACTTTAGGAGACATGGTCCCAGGAGTGAGGTGACACGGGTCCAGAAGTTAGGTTTTAAGGCAGCTGTCTGATCATAAAGGTTCAAAGGTTAATACAGCTGAAAGTATATTTTGAGATCTAGCCTTGATTCAACATTGTGTTGGATAAATTTTTTTTTAAGTTTTTTTAGGTTTTATGTATTTTGAGAGAGACAGAGAATGAGCGAGCGGAGGAGGGACAGAGAGAGAAGGAGGGAGAGAATCCCAAGCAGGGAACCGTGAGATCATGACCTGACCCGAAATCAAGAATTGGCCACTAAACCAACTGAGCCACCCAGGCGCCCCATGTTGGATGTTTGAAAATTATTTTCTTGCCTTGACGGTGGAAGGCTAGTTGAGCCATGAACCTTGATGGCCTTTCTTACTGAGTTGGAACCCTTGCCAGAAATCATCGGCAGTATGTTCGGGTCCTGCATTTGCCAGAGTCACCTTGACCTTCGAAAAGGGTTTCTGGGGTAAAGAAGAAAAGGGGGTCTCTAGGGAGTTCATCCGGTTATGGCCCCCACGCATTTTCGGGAGATTGTTGTGTCTTGCCCCTTCTGCCTGTACTGTTGGCCACCGGAGTTCTCTGCTGACTGTTTTTAGCAGAGGCTAGTAGACGCCATTCCAGGGAAGCTGTTGCCATAGCTACCTTGGCTGTGAGTTACCATTTTCTCCTTTTTGTTAGCTTGTGGTTTCCCTGATTTTTAAGGTAACAGCTAATGTGCTGTTTTTCTTCTGAGCAGCAAGGCAAAGACTGGATTTTTGTTGCTGTTGCCCTTGTTGTTGTTGATGTTTGGTTTTCTGTGTTTGGAAGGTTTGTGTGTGTGTGTGTGTGTGTGTGTGTGTGTGTGTGTGTGTGTTGTATGTAAGGTAAAGCTACCACAAAAGATAAACTATTAGGAGAGCTTGGGGGAAAAGCCAAATCTGCATACACATTTTCCACACTCCCGAATTTTGGTTTTGGTCTGGTGGTCCACTTTTACCCTGATTTGGGGACGAATGGTTGTAGTCAGGTACCCTTGGGGGGGGGAAAATTGGCCAAGTTGCATCTCACACTACCTGAAACCCCCAGGGTCAAAGATCGCTGCCACCTGGGCCGAGTCTGAACTTGACCCCAGCACCGGGGCTGCCCCCCAAGGAGCAGATGGCTGAGTCACGCCCAGGTCGCTTTCTCCCCTCCTGCTCTGAAAATAGGGGGTGGGGCCCGAGGACGCGATAGTCACATGTGTAGGCAGTAGCATCCGTCCCGGTCTCTGTTCCAGGCTGTCACCATGTCACTTCGCACACACCTGGTGCGGAGCGATTCACGGCCGCCGGTCCACAGAAACCAGCGTGCCGCCCCAGTCTCTGGCTGGACTTTCCCCTGCTCCCCAAAGCGTGTTCTTGTCAGCATTTTCTAAGTTGCTTATCTTCGAAGTGCTCGTTAGATTAAAAACAACCAAAAGCCCTACCCAGTTTATCGGTGCTCGGGACTGTGTGTGATTTGGGTTGTCGCCAGTCCCGGTGATGGCTCGAAGGCCCCGATGGCAGTTGGCCCGGGGACGCTATGGACATCTCCTCGCTGGCTTTGCCTCTTAGTGTGGTGGCTGCTCCCCTCCTCCCTGTGCTTCTGACCCTAGACGTGTGCTTCTCCCCAGATCAAGATGAATGCCATGCTGGAGACCCCCGAGCTCCCGGCCGTGTTTGACGGGGTGAAGCTGGCCGCAGTGGCTGCCGTGTTATATGTGATCGTCCGGTGTTTGAATCTGAAGAGCCCCACGGCCCCGCCTGACCTCTACTTCCAGGACTCGGGGCTCTCGCGCTTTCTGCTCAAGTCCTGTCCTCTTCTGACCAAAGAGTGAGTAGACCTCGCGCCCGCTGTATGCCCCTCTGCTAATCTGTTTGGCTGGTGCAGTGTTCAGAGAATCTTGTCACATTCTGTCCTCAAGGCATCCATGTAGGATAGGGTCATTGGTGTCAAAACCGCCACAGTCTCAGTACACATCTGGTGTTTGAATCCTGGAGGGTAGGAGACAGGGTCGGATCTTTGTTGCCTAGAAGCTTCCCTCCCTCACTGCGGTGTCAGCGTCCGTGACGAGGGCCTTGCGGAAAGCAGTCGTCACGTTTAGGTCGTATTCTAGCCCTTTACCAAGTGTCCTGTTGTCCGTCCTCAGACGGAGGAACTGTCCTTACCGAAAATAATTACTGAGCAAAAAAGCACAGACTTCCTAGCTGGGTACTCTCCACCTCCGTCGTTGAAAAGTACTGAATAGTAGCCAAGAGAATACTTGCGTTGTGAGGGAGCCAGGTCTCCCTGCCCGAGGCCCGGGCCTGTAGATGGGAGGTGCCAAGGGTGAACGCTGCTTCTGACAGAGGAACCCTGATGGCGAAGAAGCGGCAGTCTGCATTCCGTCACACCTGTCTTCAAGCGGCGCGTGGTGTCATTTTTCCCTGGTGACGTCTTCCGAACAGCTCTGTCTTCCTTTAGGGCTCGGGCCACACGTGGGGCACGAAGCGTCCCTTGCTCTGCTGGGTCTGAATCCCTTCCCGCTTTCTCCTTCTTGCTGCTTCACCACCTGTGCCTCTTGTCGCCGATTCTACTCTGCCGGGTGCACCTTATCCGATGGAAGCTGCCGGCAGAGCCATCTTCCTGAACCGCGTCCCCTCGGGGCGGAAACTCGAGTTTCTGATACTCAGTGGATGGTGGTAGAAGCTTTCCCTCTCTCCCGACAGCACCTCTCACCCCCTCTAGGGGGGTCGGTGACATCGGGCAAACGATCCTCTTCTAAGAGTGGACAGATGGGCCACAGACCCATCTGAGAGTTTGGGCCCTTGCTTTGTCTTGTGTGATTATCTAGTGGATTTTTACTTACTCTTAGCCAAGGGCGACGAGCTGCCATTGTGGACTTTGTGTGTTTGGGGTGTTCGCGTGGAGTTTTCTTTGTTGCAACAGTGACGCCAGGCCCCAAAAGTTAAGTTGAGAGTGACTCAGAACTCAGTCGTGTCGCCTAATACTTGTGGAGTGTCACATACGGTACAGATGTCATCATGTCGAATTTGGAACCGCTAAGGGGCCTTCACATCACCACAGGGGGACGGGACAAGTGGGCAGTAGGAAAGTCGTTTGTATTCAGCAGCGTTTGCGGTGAGAAAGCTCTCCTCCCTGAGGGCTGTGCACAGAATCTGTGTGCTTTCCAAATCGGCCGGCATTTTTCTTCGCCACTTAATTTATTATTTTTTTTAATGTTTATTCTTTTTTTTTTTTTTTTTTTTGAGAGAGAGAGAGAGAGCATGAGCAGGGGAGGGGCAGACAGAGAGAGAGAGAGAGAGAGAGAGAGAGAGAGAGAGAGGATCCGAAGCAGGCTCTGCACTGACAGCAGCGAGCCTGACATGGGCCTCCAACTCACAAACCATGAGATTGTAACCTGAGCCAAAGTCAGACGCTTAACCAACTGGGCCACCCAGGCGCCCCTTCACTACTTAGAGAATTCACTAGTCTGGACTGGCCAATACGATTGGCACCTATTTTCATATTGAGCGGGACCCAGCTAGACCAAGTTCCTCGCCATCTTATTTTTAGAGAAAAAAAATGAAGGTATTAAGTAACTAGGTAAGCTAATGTATAGATTAGATGAGTGCAAATTTCTACCCAGCGTTGGTTCCTGAGTAACTAGAGGAGGCCACAGAAAAGCTGCTGTTTTCCAGGCTCTGGAAAAACATCACATATGGTTTGATTCCATAATAATTGTTCCAAGCTTAAAAAAAAATGTTGATTATAGCAGATTTGTACCTCTTTCAGTGTTTTCCTTTAAAAAATAACCTAGAAACATTAAACCCAACAGTTCTCTTTGTTCTTTTTCCTTCTGGCATGCTGTCTCCCTCAGCCTGAGGTGTGGCACCATATGACGTCCCGTTGAGATGGCCCCACCCACTCTCCTGGTGTGGAAGTGGATCCCTGGCCACAGACCCCCATGGACCCCCACTGCCACACCACCCCTGTCATTAACCAGCCACATGCTCCCTCCTGGTGAAACCCAGATTAGGGAGTGGTAGAGATCAGCCTCAGTTACTTACCCACAGTTTGAAGGTTGTTCCCCAAAGACTGTTTCCTTCTGAGACCTGTCCCTTTGAGAATGGGACCAGCCTTCTCCGAGCATGTAGGAACATTACTTAAACAGTTAAATGCTAAACATCCGAGCTCTCTGACTTGAACATGACAAATGATCAAAGAACAAAAGGATTCATTTTTTCCCCTCCATCTTGTAACCTTCTTTTTTTTTTAATGTTTATTTATTTTGAGAGAGAGAGAGTGAACAGGGGAGGGGCAGAGAGAGAGGGAAACAGAGGATCTAAAGCGGGTTCTGTGCCGACAGCAGGAGGCCAGTGTGGGGCTTGAACTCATAACCTGTGAGATGGTGACCTGAGCCAAAGTCGGACGCGCAACTGATTGAGCCACCCAGGCACCCTAACTAACCTCTTATTTTTTACTTAGGTTCTAATCTTAGAAATAACTACATCCTGCTCTCATGTAGCTTATCACTAGAGTGTTTTCACGTTACCCTGTTTTGTCTATGTTACCGCATTTTAAATTTGCTGAGTCTCTTGTAGACATTATTCATTTACTCTTAATGACTTTAAGGTTGGACTCGTTTTTCCTCTCATTTTGAGGATGAGGAAACTTCCCAGTAGCAGAGACGGTAACTGAATCCAGCCTTGGTTCCCCTCTTACCCATGGAGAGATGGACAGACTCTTCTCAAGGTGCAGAGAAGTGAGCAGAGAGCACTAAGGGGCTGGACCGAGATGAGAGCCTTCGGCAGGACTGGCCCCAGAGCGGCCTTCCGATTCCCACGTGACCCTCTTTCTATTTTAATCGCTCTGTCGGGAGCCACTGTCCTTGATGTTCTTCCTCTGTGTCACATTTCTGTAACAGCCTCCCATGTATTTGAAGCTGAGGACAGGAAGCATGTCTGTTATGGGTGAAAGTGCTTCTCCTGAGACTTTGAAGATTTTTTTTCCTAGCGGAAGCCCGTCTGCAGCCTTCACAAACAATGGTCTGGGCTAGAAAGTTCAGTTAACTGATTTCCCGCAAACTAATGGTGTTACTCGGTTAACCTGACTGAAGGCAGCCGGTTATTATGACTTAGGTGTGGAATCAGATCTTATCCCCCTGCTGTTCTGCTATAGGAAAAAAAAATAAAATAAAAAGCTGATGAAAGGTGAAGATTGAAAACATGTTATGAGAATAAATTTTTTTTCTCTGTTTCAACATTAGTTTTTGAATCTGTTTTAAGATAATCTATCCAAAGATACATTAGAAACGCATCTTTTAATGTCTGGAGGAAAACACGGCATGATGTGTTTCTTGATCCCTTAGCAACAGATCAATATTTACCTAGTGATTCACTTTTTTTTTTGTTCTCAGGAAATGTCTGCTTTCAGTGAAACCCGGCAGACTAAAGCTCAGTTCAGAATTGGGGGAAAATCTAGATGATGCTACAAATCTCCACTTTTTTCTGAATTAAAAGTTTAATGCATATGCATTTTCTGAAACTGAAAAGTAAAGTAAACCACATGAAAATCATCTATCAGTCTCCTACTCAAAGTTCCGTCCCGTTACTCCTTGGGTGATCATCCCTGTGGGTTTTTTTTCTTCTGCAGAGACTTTCCCCTGCAAAATCAGGGGTCTGTCTGTATAGCATTGGGTGGCCTGCTTTAATACGGAGTATGCCATGGACACTTGCCCATGCTGCTATGTATTTTCTAACACTTGATTTTTAACAGCTGGAGAATCCTGTCAACCATTCAGATTTCTAGTGGCTGTTGGCCGCAGTGGTACAGAGTAAAAACTGTGAATTGAAATTTGGCCTGGGATGGAAACCTCGGTCTTCTACTTCTACACGAGCTGCGGAAACCAGGACCAAGTGACAGCCTTCCTGGCCCTTGGCTTCCTTCTGTGTGAAATGAAACAGGCAGCGCTCCCATGGTGCCCTTTGGCACGAGCAACCTGCGTCTAGTACCACTGTTGTCAACCACGCATCAGAGAAGTCCTCTTAGATGAAGGACCCTGGGGGTGGGGGGTCCTGGCTCTAGAGTAAGGACGAGAACGCAAAGAGAAGGTCTTCTTGTGTATCTGCCTTCTCCTACCTATTTCCATCCCCCATGTTCTAGGATGGGCTGGCAGTAGCCCCCTAGGGCTTTGGGATTTTTAAGCACTTTTTTTTTTTTTTTTAATTTTTTTTTTTTCAACGTTTTTTTATTTATTTTTGGGACAGAGAGAGACATAGCATGAACGGGGGAGGGGCAGAGAGAGAGGGAGACACAGAATCGGAAACAGGCTCCAGGCTCCGAGCCATCAGCCCAGAGCCTGACGCGGGGCTCGAACTCACGGACCGCGAGATCGTGACCTGGCTGAAGTCGGACGCTTAACCGACTGCGCCACCCAGGCGCCCCTTAAGCACTTTTTTAAGGACTTTTTTTTCCCCCGGTGTTTTTTGTGCATATGTGTTTATTATGTAACATAATTGATTGACGCATACAAACTGTTTGGCCACTTGAAAGTTTCAATTAGAAACATATCTCATATAAAAAATTCCATTGATAAATGTAATGCCATTTCATCGTGTGAAGCATCATAACATATTTAACCAGTTTCCTATTTTATTGGGCATTTCTCTTTCCTTTTTTACATCCTTGTAATTATAACCATTGCGATGGTGGATGCATATAGAGATCTGATTGCTTCCTAGGGTAAATTCTTGTTAATATATTTGCTGTATAAAAAGAAATACTCAGTTTAAGGAATTTTACATATTTTGCCAAACTGTTTTCCAGAGGAATTTTTACAGTTTATTTAGTTTATTTATTTTGAGAGCAAGAGAGAGAGAGTGTGTGTACATAAGCAGGGGAGGGCCAGAGAGAGAGGGAGAGAGACAGAGTCCCAAGCAGGCTTCACACTGTCAATGTACAACTTGATGCCGGGCTCTGTCCCATGAACCGAGAGATCATGACCTGAGCCAAAATCAAAAGTTGGACGCTTAACTGACTGAGCCACCCAGATACCCTGGAATTTTTACAGGTTATAATCTCAGGAATGTAGTAGGTTTCCCTTTTCTTCGTATTTTTGTCTCTGTTTCCTCATCTGCAAAACAGGAATTCTAGGCTTGTTGGGAACATAGGTTGCAATAGCATGTGAAAATGGTTTCTATGCAGAATGAGAAGCTTGAAGTTCCACGGTCTTGGTGGAGTTTTTTCCCAATAACCTGCCGTTCTCTGTCTTACTGTGGCTTCCTTCAGCCTCTCCTGTAGTTGCTGATTCTCTCTCTTTCTCTCCCCCACTCTCATTGACTTCGGTGCTAGCCAGTCACTTTACACTCAGTACAAATAAGAGAGAGAGTCTGGAAAGGTGCTGTTGTGACCCACTCAGCAAGTCGCCTATACAATGCATCTCCTACTTACCTACTTTATCCTTAAAGTAGTTGGAAATAACGTATCTCCCTCCCAGATTTTCCAGTCTGCTCTGCGTAGAGCCCAGAAAAACCCAACAGGTTATGTAATCTAAAGAGGGGGATGGGTCATTCCCTCTCTTTATGCGCTCTAAGTACAAAGGGTATTTTGAGCTATCATTTACATGTAGTAAAATGCACAAACCTTAAGTATACAGGTCAGGACCTTTTACATCTGTATTCACCCGTGTAACTACAACTCCCTTGGGCTTTTCCCAGAGTGTCCTGAGTCACCTCCTTGCCTCTGACCCACCCATGTGTCACAGTACCACCCGAATTGGCTTCCTGGAGCAGGCCGGCACCCCACACACCAGTGTGGTCCCAACCTACCTGTCCGGCCTCACCACCTGTGGCGTTCTCCTGCGGCCCAATGAGTGCCTGCCTCCTGAGCTCTTACCCCGGGCCATCCCCAGGTCCCCCCTCTTTTCTCCCTCCACCAGAGCGCCTCTCTCCTGGCATCTATCCTGAGAGATTCTCCTGATGTCTCCCCACCCCTCTTCAGTCAGAACGAGCCCCCCCTCTTCCCACCTGCGTGTTTCCCCAGCGTGGGGTTCCTGTGTCCATTCAACACACTCCACCTTGTTTTCTGGGAAATCGTTTCGATCTCTTTTCTTCATCTGCAAGGTACGGGTGTCCCAAATGCAGAGCCACACTCGTGAGGAGACAGGACAGGATCCCTAGTGCGCGCAGGTCTTAAGTATAATGCTCTTTGGTCTTTCGTTTCCCACTGATGGGTGTGGGTGAGGGATGTTGCGCTCCAGAGAATCAGTGTGCCTTTAACTCTGACAGAATTGTAGTTTTGGGGACGTCACTTACGCTGTTTCTGAAAGAAGACACCTTGGGGTTTTTTTCGGTCTTAAATTAAAGCGGGGCAACCCCAGATATATGCATAAAAGCAGTTTGCAGCCTCCACCCTCCCCTCAGGCCCCGCCGAAGTTTCCATCACCAGGCCCTGGTTGGGAAGTGAAGCTACGAAGCAGGTGCCCCATCCCTGGAAGCCTGCTGTTGAAATTTCTATATTCCCTGTGGGAGGCCAGGCTTCTGCTTTTTCACTCATGAGCAGGCCTGTCGGTGTGGGTCGCGGTGTAGCTCAGGATGAAGGCATTTGGGAGCTGGGCGGAGTGCTTAGCTAATAGACAAGCCTAGAAACAGATCGTTGAGGTGCTTTTACTGGGCACAAGAGACGTGTAGGAACCCGCAGGGTCCGGAGAAGGAAAGCAGTGTGATCAAAACCACAGCCATATGTTCGTGGGTCCTTTCTCTCCTGGAGACTAGTCTCTCTTCTGCAGCCAGCTAACACCTGTACTCACTGGAGCTGGATTATTGTCCTCTGCAGGGGCGAGAGATCCCTGAGACTTGGAGATCAGAGCCACACCCATTCCAACATCGAGCCAGAAGCAGCGGCTGACTCTGCCCTGTGTCGTGCCCTCCCTGAGCATTTCCTCTTTGAAGTTGCTTCAGACACTCGCAAGAGAATGGCAGAAACGCCATGACCTTTCCATAGGTGGCTAATGGGTTTATGTCGTACTATGCTTTTCCCATCTCTCCTCCTCACCAGGGTACAAACTCCAAACAAGGCTCCTATTGGAATGTTGTGCTCGTCATAATTCGTCCATGTCTTTGGTTTCCGTGAGTCTTGGTTAACGAACATTTGAGGATCTACTTCTCTGATACCCGTGTCGGTGATCTTAAAGAAGGGTCATTTTTAAAAACGTTTTCATTGTAGGGGCATCTGGGTGGCTCAGTCGGTTGAGTGTCTGACTTCGGCTCAGGTCATGATCTCGCGGTCCGTGAGTTCGAGCCTCACATCGGGAGCTGTGCTGACAGCTCAGAGCCTGGAGCCTGCTTCGGATTCTGTGTCTCCCTCTCTCTCTGCCCCTCCCCCACTCATGCTCGCTCGCTCTCTCTCTCTCTCTCTCTCTCTCTCAAAAATAAACATTAAAAAAATTTTTTTTTAAGTTTTCATTGTAGAAATTTTCTAGAGGCACTTTTTTTTAATGCACAGCTGTGGTTCCTGGTTATTTCTGAGACAGCAAAGCAGAGATCTGCTTTCTGATTTTTCTCTCA
Source organism: Panthera uncia (assembly GCF_023721935.1). Taxonomy (NCBI): domain Eukaryota; kingdom Metazoa; phylum Chordata; class Mammalia; order Carnivora; family Felidae; genus Panthera; species Panthera uncia. Next base: position 183,706 of record NW_026057583.1, read on the forward strand.
AACAGTATCAACCCCCTCCCTATGGCTTCATACATATTCTACTTCCTGACAGTATCTATTCCTCTTTTATCTACTCTCAATAAAAGCCCAATTCTATATATAAAAATACTGTATTTGTCACAGATGTGCAGGATACACTATTTTTGCATATCAAGGATGTACTAAATAATTAGAAGTACGCTCCAGAGAAGCACTAATCCTGATCACATAAATAGTGCGATATATGGAGTTATTGGAGACCCTATATCCTTGCTATTTCCTTCCTTGCTCTCTCTGTAAGGCTGTCTATTTGTGGCACCTGGGTGGCCCAGTCGGTTGAACGTCCGACTTCAGCTCAGGTCATGATCTCACGGTTCATGAGTCTGAGCCCCTCATCGGGCTCTGTGCTGTCAGCTCAGGAGCCCACTTCAGATCCTCTGTCCCTTTCTCTGTCTTTCTGCCCCTCTGTCGCTCACGTTTTCTCTCTCTCTCTCAAAAATGAATAAACAGGCGCGCCTGGGTGGCTCAGTGAAGCATCCACCTTCAGGTCTGGTCACGATCTCAATGGTTCATGGGTTCGAGTTCCACGTCAGGCTCTGTGCTGACAACGCGGAGCCTGCTTGGAATTCTCTCTCACACTCTCTCTGCCCTTCCCCCACTTGTGCTCTCTTTCAAAATCAATAAATAAAAACTTTGAAAAAATCTTTAAAAAATGCATAAACGTTAAATATATATATATATATATATATATATATATATATATATATATATGGCTGACTATTTGCAGTGACAGTGGCAGTGGCAGAAGGGAAGCTAGGGGGCGAGGGGCTTAGATATGGACGACTGATATTTGCCCAGTCTTTAGTAAAACACTCTGCAAATGTAGCTCCACACACTCCCTTCCAGTCGGGTCGCTGCCCCCAGCCCCCTCCCGGGTGGAAATTCTGGAGCCAGCACAGCTTATTTATAGTGAGTTAAAGTTGAAAAGAATTTCATTATCTTGGGCTTAAATTCTTCTTAATTCCCTCTTGTTCACAGAGACATTCCAGATCGGATTTAGATCCTTTCCTCCTTGGCCGAACACTAAAGCTTTGTGCTTTTTATAGGATAAACTCCTAATTACCGAGTGTCTTAGTTTCATTGACCTGTTAAGTTACCCATTTTAAGAGCTGTGCAAATATTTCCTTAGATTCTTATGGTGAATCGTTAACAGTTGATAAGTCGATCTGTAGCGCTACAATGTGCTTCTTATGTAGACACATTTCCCCGGAAGTTTTAAGAGGGCACTTGAAAGATGAAAGGCTCAAAATCATCTTTACTGAGACTGCATATTGATGGTTAGCGTCGGTGAGGTCATGTTTTCGGGTGACTTCCTCTTGAAATTGCTTGTGTTTCCGATGAGATGGCCCGAACCCAAACTGTCAAGGTTAGAGTTGCCAATAAGCCCGGGATACTGTCCTCTGTGCCTACGCTGAGCACACATCCCAGCTTTTCCAAGACGGATGGGTTTCCTCAAACGTGGGGCTTTCGATGTTAAACGGGGGAGGTACCAGCCAAACGGGGATGGGTTGGTCCCTCTCTGTGTTACTCACTGTCTTCTGCCATCAGATGGTGAGTTTTTTACACACGGGTGTGCATTTGGGGGTGGGTGGTTAGTTGGCAAGTGGCCTGGTTTAATTCAACTTTTAGATGCTGTCCACCTGCACTGTCTCTGCCCTAGCAGATCACCCATCCAGGAGGCCAGGAGCCAGGTGCTGTCATCCTTGAGGCCACTTGCACTGCATTAAGATGACCAAGCTGAGGCTGTGGAGAAAATTCATTTACTTTCTCTAACCTGGGTAGGGACAGAGACTGTAGCTTCTTGTTAGGGATTGTGCCTTCGGGCAGGAATTGCTGAAAGATCTAATAGATTCGGAATCCAAACTATTCAAGACTCCCGTGATTTAGTTCAGATGGAAAGAGGCACATCTTCCATGTGCCTGGACCTCCTTAAGGCGATCGCTTCCGGTTCTAAAAATGTATGACCAACCACTGCCCTATTGTATTGTCCAGCTTGAGTTTATTCTTCAGGGCTCTGCTATGTCTTTCAAACGGCAGAAGGGGCATGGGCTACCATTGACGCCATCCCACGGAGTTAAACCCAGCACCTCCGATGGGCAGGTGGACCTCTGCTCCGAGCAAGCCTGTCCCATCGCTGGGTCACCCCCCCCCCCCCTTTCTGGTCTTTCCCGGACTAGGCTCCAGGGTCCGTCTTTGTCCACCAATCAATCATCCTTACCTTTACTTAAAGTTCTTTACTAAACGGAATCTGCTTACTAGGACTCGCCAGGGGTCAGATCCATTTTGTGGTCCTTCCCAGTATATGTAGTTGGCTGACAGCTGGTCCAGTACTCAGGAGCAGGAAATGGACCTTGTTTTCCAGAAAGTCTAACCTTTCTAAGAGTAGCCACCGTTTATCAGCTGCTCGTGTTTATTGACTCTGTAAATTCGCTGGTCACCGGTTCTGATCCCAAACTGGTCTTTTTCTCTGCCCACTTCCCGGCACGTCTCCCTTCATTATGATAGATAGGGTACTTTATGCTCCAGAGCAGTGTCTACTTTATTGGTAAAAGTATAATTAAGACAGTAAGGTGGCCAGTGTCTCCTGGAGGGTGAGTGGGTGTGGTACCGTTTCCGTGCAGCGCCGCGGAGCTCAGAGCGGACTGTGGTCTGCGTTCCGCCGTCATCGGAGGCGCAAGTGCAGGAACCAGTCCCCCTCAGCAGCCTTGAGAATGACTTCCCTACGGGTGGAGTCTGTCGAGGGCCTTGGGCTCTAGGATCACAACCTGCGAGGTGGCATCGTAGTTACTCAAGAAGGAATTTTCCTGCGTTTCTAAAGGAAACCTGCCGCTCCGTGAAAGTCTAAGAAGCGAAGCTTTCACTGCTGCAGAAAACCGTGATCCTTGACGGATCGATGTTTCGCGCGATTGGATGAGACGCCATCCCTGTTGCCACCCGGTGACTGTCTGGCAGGCGGAGCGCCACCCTCCCCCCAGGGCTGTGCCCTCCTCGGAGCTGGTCATCTGCCCACGGTGGCTGTCTGCAGTGTCCCAGGAGCCACGGAAATGAGTCAGCCCTCGAGGCAGCTTCTGAACCGCCCTGAACCTCTGCCAGGTTCTCGTCATGGTGCGAGGGCTCTAGGTCGGCCCAGGCCACGGCTTCGAGCCAGACCGCTTAGCGTCTGAGGTAGCCGTGAAAAGAGGCCACCATCCAGTGCATCTGGGAAACCTTCTTGCCTGGAGGTCAGTGGTTGATCCAGAACCGCCTGTGGCCTCCTGGGGACAGAGAGATCCTTGAGAAACAGCAGGCCACAAATTGTTCCATCTTCCAGCTGGCCACTGATGCCATTGCCACACTAGCCTGACGTTTCTGTGGCTTGTGACACCAGAGTCTCCTGTGACAAGACCCTGAGCTGGTGTTTTCAGCCGGATCACAAAAGCTGAACACTAATTCCTCACTAACATGAAGTGAGAAACTGTGTATGTTTTTTTTTTTAATTTTTTTTTTAATATTGTTTATTTTTGACAGAAACGGAGTGCGAATGGGGGTGAGGCAGAGAGAGAGGGAGACACAGAATCCAAAGCAGGCTCCAGGCTCTGAGCGGTCAGCGCAGAGCCCGACGCGGGGCTCGAACCCACAAACTGCGGACGCTCAACCGACTGAGCCAAAGTCGGACGCTCAACCGACTGAGCCACCCAGGCGCCCCTGTTTGTTTTTTTGTTTTTGTTTTTTGTTTTGTTTTGTTTATTAATTTGAAATCTGCCAGGCCATGCCAGTTGGGACTTTTCCTTCCTTGGCCTTTCAATAAAGGAAGATTCCTCTCAGGACATAGATTTTTTTGAAGTTCGTCAATTAACATTTAGTAACCTGTTCTTTCAGTCTTTCACCGTGTGTACCTCACACTCGCCTCCTCTCATACACACATAATTCCCTTACTCCTATTTCCACCTTCCCGACAACTCCCTCCAGGCCGCCTCACTTGCTGACTCTTGATGCATTCTCTAACCCTTGCCCTCTGCTGTCCCTGTGGCTCCCACCTGACGACAGGAAGGAAGGCGGTATCCTTTCCATGTGTGTGTCTCTCCCTCTTCAGGCCAACTCTATTCTGAGAGGCTTAAAGAGAGCAACCGTCTTAAAATGTCCTGAATTCTCTGTGGCCACTGCATTGCACACATTCAGTGCTCCCTGGAGTTTGTAGATAGTTTGGGTAGGAACCCATGTGATGAAGGGTCCGAACGAACAATTCAGGGGCATGTTAAAGGAGCTTAGGGAAAGAGGTAGGTGGTACTGTGGTGGCTTGGATGTTGAGGTTTGTGTGGCCCTGTAAGATGAGTTGATTTGGACGAGTGGGGCCCTATGAGAGAAGGTAGGGAGGTCAGTGTGAGCGAGAGCCGGCGGGATCGATCATTTAGACACGCTCTTGTGGTGGAAAAGCGACTTCGCTTTCCAGCCAGTGCTTTTTTGCTCCCTTGTCCCGCCAGCCTTCCAGCCAGCCTGTGTGGGTCGCCAGGCGACTGAGGCTTTGCCTGTTTGGCACACTTCCTCTTTGTCGCTGGTTTGCCCTGACCCCACGGCCACTCTGCTCTGCCCCCCGCCCCCAGATCCATGGGTCTTCACCTGGCTGGCCTTGGACCGTCTCTCTTGTGATTCCTAACGAGCTTGGTGCTCTTTGTGTGCCCTTTGGACCTGCCGCTCTCTCTGCCCTTTGCTCGCTGTGCCCTTGATTTTGTTTGCTTATGGGCTTGGGCCCCATCACTGGCCTGGTCCCCACAGCTGCTTCCCGAGCAGCTCCTTGCCAAGTCCCTCTGTCATCATGAGATGCGACAAGAACTGTCTGATTACAGCAGAAAGCCCCGGGGCCTTTTGGGGAGAAGAGGTCAGATCACATGGGGCCTCAACTTCCCAGAAAGGAGGAGTTTGGACTTGATCCCATGAGCACTTGTGGGGTCAGGAAAGAATGCGAATCAGTAGGTGTGCTGGAAAATGGAATGTCCTTGGGTGTTGGCAGAAAGGGCTGAATCGCAGATAATATGAAGGGACCTGAGCAGCTGAGAGAAGAATGAAGTCATGGGCAGAAATAGGGAAGTCACAGGAAGCCGCTTCCTCAGGGCAAGCTGTGTAGTTTTGGCCACTGTGGGACGTACAGAGGGACAGGTGGCAGTGTGGCAGCGGGGCCCAGGTGTGAGCTGAAGGCCAGACATGCGGGTTCCAGATCAGCTGCCAGCCGGGGAGAGGGAGGCAGAGAGCAGAGAGAGACTGGGGGCTGGGGGCTGCAGCAGGTGAGGGCGGAAAGAAGAGCCGGTGAATGAGCCAGAGATGGGCAGTGAGAAAGGTTCAGAGGAGAACCAGGAGCCTTGAGCGTCATAGAGGCCAGAGAAGGAGAAAGTGGCTTCTAGAAAGCACAAAAAGTCAGGGGGCGCCTCGGTGGCTCAGTCGGTTAAGCGTCCAACTTCAGCTCAGGTCATGATCGCACGATTTGTGAATTTGAGCCCCGCGTCGGGCTCTGTGCTGACAGCTCAGAGCCTGGAGCCTGCTTCGGATTCTGTGTCTCCCTCTCTCTCTGCCCCTCCCCCGCTCATGCTCTGTCTCTCTTTCTCTCTCTCTCTCTCAAAAATAAATAAACATTAAAAAAAAGAGAGAGGGAGAAGCCAGCTCGAGACCTGGCTGGGCGGCCCCACCCTGCCGAGCCTCCACTTGTTCACCTGTAAAATGGGGATCATAGTACTTTATAGGCTTGATATGAGGCTACAGACAGACAGCGCGTGACGTGATCTATAGAATGCCTAGCATGTGTAAGTCTTGAGTAAGCACAGCTGCTATTATTGGAGCTATTTTTACATTAATAATAGTATTAGCTAGGGAACTGGCAAAATGACAAAGGGCATAAGGTACGAGTTCATACGAGTATACGAGAACTCAGACTGCGTGGGCAAGAGGGTGCAGGCTATGCCTAGGTAATTGTCGCAAGGGGAGATCCTGGCAGTAGATACCAAATAATATTCAGCCTTGGTAACAATGGAACTTCTAAGAATAAAGCCTTATTGGCTACTCAGAGGAAAATCTGGCAACATCATCAATACTATGATATGATCAATATGAAATTCAGTTGGACACAGTACTAGTCAAGAGACGCTAGTGTCGATCCTCGACCTCTGTGTCTTTTTTTTGGTTTGTTTCTGTTTTATTTATTTTTGAGACAGAGACAGAGGGCGAGCGGGGGAGGGGCAGAGAGGGAGGGAGACGCAGAATCCGAAGCAGGCTCCAGGCTCCAAGCCCAACGCGGGGCTCGAACTCCCAGACCGTGAGGTCATGACCTGAGCCCAAGTTGGACGCTTAACTGACTGAGCCACGTGGCACCCTGAATCTTGGTGTCTTAAAACCACAAACACGTATTTCTCACTCACGCTGCTCCTTGACTTTAGCAGGAGGAGGGCTGTACTGATCATATTGTCACCGGGACCCCAGCTGATGGAGGTGTCGCCTCAACCTGTGCTTCCACAGGCTCCGCCGAGGCGGGAGAGGGGACGCGACAACCCACACGCTGGCTCTTAACGCCTGCTCCCCTGAAGTGACACTTTGTCATTTCCTTTCCTGTTTCATTGGTTACAGCAAGGCTCAAGGCCACGCTAACCTCAGAAGTGCAGACTTACTCCGTGTCCAGCACACAGGGGAGGACGATAGTGACAAAAGTCACCACGTCCTGTCAGCTGAACCTCCTCAGCGTGCACCGTTCCTTTGCTTCTGCCTCCGTCCAGGGTGTCATCGGCCCTTGCTGGCACTGATGCCATTGCCGCATCTCTGTGCTCTGCCCCCAGCTGATTTCTCTCCCAGGCCCCTAAGCTGCCCTGGGAAGCCCACCTCTGATGTGTCACGCCCCTGCTTTAAAGCTGCCTGGAGGATGAGGGCGAGCCTCAGCCTTGCTCCCTTGTCCTTGTGCCCTGTGTTCTAGACGCGTCAGATCACCCTACATTTCTCTCCTGTTAGCGTCTCACACCTGCCATTCCTTCCCCCTGGGACCCCTCCGTGCCTTTACACACCCTCCTTATCTGAGAGTGCACAGACACCCCCTCTTGGAGGAGGCCTTCCTGGACACCCTCCTCCACACTCAGCGTGAGCACTTTTCTTCTGTGTTTTCTTAATTTTTTTTTTCGTGCTTATTTGTTTGGAGAGGGAGAGAGACAGAGCACGAGCAAGGGAGGGGCAGAGAGAGAGAGGAAGAGAGAGTCTCAAGCGGGCTCCGTGCTGTCAATGCAGAGCCTGATGTGGGGCTCAAACCCACGAACCGTGACATCATGACCTGAGCTGAGGTGCCCCTGTGGGTGCTTCTGTCCTCTGTTGTCTCATAGCAGCTGACTCTGCCATCACGGAATTAGGAATTACACTCATCGGCATTAAAGTTTTTTATTGTCTGCATCCCATGATAAATTGTGAGATAAGTTACTATTAGCAACAACAAACGTAACAAGTAATAACAAATACTACCGTTCCTTGGGGGCTCCTATCCTTCAACTGCTAAGTTCAGTAATTTCAGTACGCTTTCTTTAGCCTTCAGGTTAAACCCACCTCTGTGCTCCAATCTTTAAGAAGTAAACGTAACCCAACAGGTGAACTGACTTGCCCAAAGTCGCTGCGTGTCAGAACGGAGATCACACCCTCGTCTCTCTGACCCCGTAGTCTTTGTTCTTTTCCCTACACCATGTGTCTTCACTGCCCACTACAGTGTCTGGCACATAGTAGGTGCTTCATAAATGTTTACGGACTGAATACATGAACACACAGATCGTGAATAAAGGAGTAAAAAAGTTGATTCCACTTTATAAATTTAGCCCAAAGAAATTACTTAAACACAGAGAAAAGCTAGGGCGCCTGTGGGGCTCAATCAGTTGAGCGTCCGACTTCGTCCCAGGTCATGATCTCACAGTTCATGAGTTCGAGCCCCGCGTCGGGCTCTGTGCTGACAGCTCGGAGCCCGGAGCCTGCTTCGGATTCTGTGTCTCCCTCTCTCTCTGCCCCTCCCCTGCTTGTACTCCCTCTCTCTCTCTTTCTCTCTCTCTCTCTCTTTCAAAAATAAATATTTAAAAAGTTTCTAAAAATATTTAAAAAAGAAAAAAGAGTGAGAGTGAGGCACCAGGCCATCGAGTCTGCACCTGGAAGGCCCCAGCCATGACCAGGTTCCCCGAGGAGATGGGAGGCTTCCCCCGGGGAAACTGACCCAAGAGAAGAATCCCAGAGACACTCATATTTGGGGGTCTTCTAGCAGAGAGGCTGGAGTCCGCAGGTTGACAGGTCTGCCCGTGTTGTCAGATGGCTGTATATCCACTCTTCAGCATGTCCTCTGCAGAAGGAGCAGACGACCAGGAGTCGCTGGACAGAGGAGGAAAAGCCTTGAACATGAAAGACAGCTTTAGAGCAAGCAGAAGAAAGGAGGTGGAAGAAACATAGCGACATGAGCCAAAGTAAAGTTAAGAAAACCCATAATGAGCATACTTGGAGAGAGGAGAAGGTATATATCCACGTGGCAAGAGGAGCCTCTAAAATTGGAACATTCCGAGAACAGGAAGTGCTTTTGGAGCACAAAATGAAGACGGTGAATCGAGGCAAAGGTACAATTGAGGATCTCGTCCAGCAAGTAGATTAAGTAGACAAAAGACGGAAAGTGGAAGAGAAATTTGAGCAACAGTCTTAAGAAACCTAAAATCCAAGTAATAGTAGTTCCAGAAAGAGACTAGAGAAAGTGGAGGGGAAGAAGTTACCGGAGAAAGATCCCCTGGCTGTCCCATGAGCGTAGGGCCTGAAACTCCAGATTGAAAGAGCTTCCGAAAATCTAGCCCAGGGAGGGAAAAAGACCCCGTGGAGGCTCTTGGTGGAATTTTGGAACACTGGTAACAAAGCAAGACCTCGGAACTCGCAGAAGGTAAGGAGAGAGATGGTACTCGAGGATCAGGCATCAGAATGACCCAGATGCCGACAGAAGACCAGAAGCTGGACGACAGCGGAGGGAGGCCTTCAAAATCCCGAGGTAAAAATGGTTTCTAACTTAGGATTCTATACCAGCCAAACTCAATCTAGTGTGAGGGCAAAATAAAGGCATTTTCAGACATGGAGAGTTGCTCTCAGAAAAGGTGTTTTTTGGAGCACCTGGGGGCTCAGTCCGTTAAGCCTCCAATTGCAGCTCAGGTCATGATCTCTTGGTCCGTGAGTACGAGCCCCGCATCAGGCTCTGTGTTGACAGCTCAGAGCCTGGAGCCTGCTTCAGATTCTGTGTCTCCCTCTCTCTGACCCTCCCCTGCTTGCCTGCTCTCTCTCTCTCTCTCTCTCTCTCTCTCAAAAATAAACATAAACATTAAAAAAAAAGAAAAGGTGTTTTTCTCTTTTCCAAGTCACTTTTTCTCAAGAAGCTAGTGGAAGCCAGCCTCTCCCAAAGGAAGGAAGCCAAGGAAGAGTGGCCTTGGGGCCTGGGATGCAGGAGGGAGCTGAGGGGTCCTTGCAGGATGGAGGGAGGGCTCCCCGAACGGTGTCTCCAGGAGAAAGTGAAACCAGTGATTGCCTGATGTCTTTGTGCAGAGACCTAGTGTCCCTCAGAATTTGGAAATAGGCTGGCGGTCGATGCGCTAAGCTACTGAGGAAATGACAAAAGTGATAACCTGGGGAAAATGAGGAACTTTACCAAAAGGATATGTGACTGAGTTGTGACTGATTTACATCATCATATGAACACTGAAAATTAACGTAACCAAAGGTGTTGCTGTACCAAGGTTGAAAGAACGAGGGAGGGGCCGGTGCGTGTTTTAGGGGCGGTGTATTAGAGCTGACGGTCTCCACAGCAGGGAATTCGGTAGGCTACCAGGAAACGCGTGCAAAAGCCAGCCCGCCAGGCACGGCATCCAGAAGTACGGAGGCACGTATGGGGTGACAGGGACCCTAAAAGACTTGAAAATAGCGGTCTCTCCGAAGCAGGAATTGGGAGTGGAGAAGGGTGAGGAGCCATCTTGTTGGAATATGGACACGTATGTTGACTGAAATGAAGAAAGTAATCTAGAAAGGAAAAAATGGAATATGGGAAGATATTCCACCAGCACCGCTTATCGTGGTAGACATTGGGCACAGACGTGCCCCACGCTAGAGACAGCAATAGTGTAACGCAGGGGAGAGCACATGGGCGGTCAGGTCAGACACGCCCTGGGGTTCAAAGGCAGGGTCTGCTGCTTACCAGCTCTTGGGACACTTGGTTTTCTGGTCTATAAACAAAGGGGATTTCCCAACAGTAAGAGTTGCTGTAGAGGGTAAATCAGATTACGTAACGCACCCATACAAGGTGCTACGTAAATGTTTACTCCCTAAATTGTAGCTACTAAACAGGATAGAATTTTGTGCAGCCATCTAGAACTTAATATAACTATGGATGGGGGAAAAAGGACAAAATTATATACTTACATATTACTATTTAACGAAGTAAATACTCTAAATTCAAATAAATACAGATATAAAGGAAACAAAAATGAAGTCCTTTTGTAAGGGTTGTGAGGATATGGATGAATTTTAAACTTCTTATTTCTTCTAGCTGTTTCAACTTGATACGAAATAAAATCAGAAGGACTCTGAACATACACTCCATCCTTCATGGTTTTGAAAGCCAGGTGTCGTTCATTGCCAATAATAAGTATAAGCAGTGACACCAGCCGCTCGCTGCCTTTCGCATTTGTCCTTCACGGGTAAAGAGAGAGAGAGACTTTGCTTTAGCAGAACTTTCTAGAATGTGCTTATCTGTATGGTTTTGCGGTGCTCTGTCTTGTGTGGACAAGAATGAAGGGTTGGTGCCTGGGCTGTGGTGCCTCTTCACAAGGGTGGAGTTGCTGACTCTTTGAGGAACTGTTTTCCTGCGTTCTCATGCCCGAAGGAGAGGGCAGCCATTTTGGCAGAGCAACCCCACAGTCGTCAACAGTGGCTTCTTTCAGCTTTTTGGAACTGTGTTCCTCTCCTTGAAAGCTCCAGGGCAGCTGTATCATTTCCTTCCTCTCACTTTCAGCTCAGGGCTCACCTTGCTCAAGAAGCAGCGGCTGTTTCCCAGAAGTTCTCTCCACCAGTAGAGCCTGTGACCTTGCTCTCTCTTTCCTCCAGTGTTGTCCTTGCTGTCCTTAGGCTCCCCCATGTATCCGAGTGCATTTATCACGGTTACACGTTCCCAGTTTCTTGATTTTTTTTTCACGCAAAACCAGCACTTACACACACATGCACGCTCACATATTGCTTTTCCTTTTATTGCACGGAGCCGCATACCGTATACTCTGTGCACCTCGCTCCTCTTCGTGAAATATCACCGAGAGGTGTTGCCACGTGAGTGTAGGAATCGCCTCCATCGCGCGCGTGGTATTCCAGAATGGAGACTCCTCTGTTTCATCCCTCTGCTGATGGAGGTTTCATTTGTTTCTAACCTACTTTCACAATGCCGTAGCACGTCATTTTGCATTGACAGATGCGCACCTGTCCGTGGAGGAAAAACTGGAAATGGAATCGCTGGGTCGGAGGGGAATGTGCATGGAAAACGTTGGCCAGTGCCCTCAGCCCGTCCGCACCAGCCCCAAGGGAGAGTCTCTTCCCCCCATACCTTGCCAACAGAAGGGGGTCTCCTACTTTTTTATACTTGCCCATCTGGTAGGCAAAAAGTATTTTCCTACTGTGATTTTTTTATTTGTATTTTCCCTTATGAAAGAGGCTGTGCGTCTTTTTTACATTTAAGAACAATTTTTCTTTCCCTCTCTATTAACTGCCTATTGGTAGCCACTGCCCATTTTCTGACAGTCGTTGGTCTTTTTCCTGATCACCTCGGAGAGTTCTGTATGTACTGGGGATATTAGCCCTTTGTGATATGCGATGCAAATATTTATTCTCAGTTTGTCATTTGTCTTTTACTTTGCCCATGGTGGTATTTGCCATGCAAAGTTTTAAAAAAAAAAAAAAATGTTTGCAGAGTTAAATCTTTTGATTGTTTCTTTCGGCTTCTGGGATTTCTGTTTTTCTTAGAAAGGTCTTCATTGTACGATATATATATTTTTTAATTCCACACTTTTTTCTAGCACACGTATGATGCCATTTTCTACTTTGAAATAAACTTTCTCTGGAATTTATCCTGGCACGAAGTGTGGCTCCAACTTAAATTTTTGTCAATGGCTTCCCTTTACTCAACACTGTTTATTGAACAAGCCATCTTTACCCCATTTACTGAAATGTCACCTTTTTCTCCAACTAAATTTCTCGGATATATTTAGGTATATTTCCAGTCTGTTCCATTCTGTCGATAATCCTGAATATATATATACCATTAGCAGATTCATAGTTTTTAAATGTTTTTTTTATTATAGGCATTGGGGGTGGTGCTAACTCCCCCTCACTTACACTTCTTTTCATAATTTCCTTGGTAATTATAGCTGGTTCAGTTTTCCGTATGAACTTTAGAATGCTTGTTTGATTTCAAATACGAAAAAAAAACTTTTTTTTTTTTTTTACTGTGACTCTGTTAAACTTATAGGAAACTGAGGGAGATTTAGCATGCTTGTAGTGCTGTGTTTTCCAATGCAAGTTTTTTTGTTCCACTCTCTAAAGCCCTAAAGCGCATTATAAAATTTTCTTCTTAATCTTCTCATGGTCGTGATCTCCCTGGGAACAGGAACACAGTAAAGTTTTGAATGTGGGTTAGCAGTGATGACGTATATAGTTACTGACAGAAGCATATTTTTTATTAAATATTTTAAGAACACATCTTTTTCTTTTTTTTTTTTTTTTTGCTATTTGTATTTTATTTTTTAGTTTTTCTTTTTTTGTGTGTGATTTATTGTCAAGTTAGCTAACGTACAGTGTATACGGTGTGCTCTTGGCTTCCGACGTAGATTCCTGTGATTCATCACTTACCTACAACACCCAGTGCTCATCCCAACAAGTGCCCTCCTCAGTGCCCATCCCCCGTTTTCCCCGCCCCCCCCCATCCCCTACCACCCTCAGTTTATTCTCTGTATTTAAACATCTCTTATGGTTTGCCTCCCTCTCTGTTTGTAACCTTTTGTTTTCTTTCCCTTCCCTCATAGTCTTCTGTTAAGTTTTTCAACTTCCACATGTGAGTGAAAACATACGATGTCTGTCTTTCTCTGACTGACTTATTTCAATTAACATAATACCCTCCAGCTCCATCCACATTGTTGTAAATGGCATGGTTTCATTACTTTTCATTGCCAAGTAGTATCCCATTGTGTATATATACACCACATCTTCTTTATCCATTCATCAGTTGATGGACATTTGGGCTCTTTCCATAATTTGGCTATTGCTGAGAGTGCTGCTATAACCATTGGGGTCCCTGTGTCCCTATGCATCAGCACTCCTGGATCCTTTGGATAAATTCCTAGCAGTGCTATTGCTGGGTCCTAGGGTAGTTCTATTTTTAATTTTTTGAGGAACCTCCACACTGTTTTCCAGAGTGGCTGCACCAGTTTGCATTCCCACCAACAGTGCGCGAGGGTTCCCCTTTCTCCACATCCTCGCCAACATCTGTTGTTTCCTGAGTTGTTAATTTTAGCTACTCTGACCGGTGTGAGGTGGTATCTCATTGTGGTTTTGATTTGTATTTTCCTGATGATGAGTGATGTTGAGCATCTTTTCACTTGTCTGTTAGCCATCTGGATGTCTTCTTTGGAAAAATGTCTATTCTGTCTTCTGCCCGTTTCTTCACTGGGTTATTTGTTTTTTGGGTGTTGAGTTTGGTAAGTTCTTTATAGATTTTAGATTCTAACCATTTATTTGATATGTCATTTGCAAATATCTTCTCCCATTCTGCTGGCTGCCATTTAGTTTTGTTGATTGTTTCCTTTGCTGTGCAGAAGATTTTTATCTTGATGAAGTCCCAATAGTTCATTTTTGCTTTTGTTTCCCTTGCCTCTGGAGACGTGTCAAGTAAGAAGTTGCTGGGGCTGAGGTCAAAGAGGTTGTTGCCTGTTTTCTCTTCTAGGATTTTGATGGTTTCCCGGCTCACATTTGGGTCTTTCATCCATTTTGAATTTACTTTGGTGTTTTAAGAAAGTGGTCCGGGTTCATTCTTCTGCATGTTGCTGTCCATTTCTCCCAGCATCATTTGCCAAAGAGACTGTCTCTTTTAGAATTAGATATTCTTTCCTGCTTTGTCAAAGATTATTTGCCCATACATTTGTGGGTCCAATTCTGGGTTCTCTATTCTATTCCATTGGTCTATGTGTCTGTTTTTGTGCCAATACCATGCTGTCTTGATGATTACAGCTTTGTAGTACAGGCTAAAGTCCAGGATTGTGATGCTTCCCGCTGTGGTTTTCTTTTTCAACATTACTTTGGCTATCTGGGGTCTTTCGTGGTTCCATGCAAATTTAGGATTGTTCTAGCTCTGAGAAGAATGCAGGATTGCATTGAATGTGTAGATGGCTTTGAAGAACCCACCTTTTTTCTAACGTTGTGGCTTGCCATTTTGTGAATTATTTTCTGCACATGAAGGAAAAGCAAGGCATGAGCTTGATGTTGCCATGTCAGCATCTTAATTCTTAGAAGTCGTCTCTTGATTAAGGCATTCCTGGAGAGCATTCCAGGTAGATCATCCAAGACCTTCACATTTAGGTATTCTAGGTCCCCCATGAGGAATAGTAGCAAATCCAATGTGACTTTTCAGCTCCCGTCTCCCCTCTTGCCCAGACCTGGCACAGATTTTGAGGTGGCCTCGGGCTGAGAAGCAGACCAAAGGCAACCCTGGATCGGGCAGAGAGCAGCCGGTTGACATCTGTGTGAGTGACAGGGGAGGGGGGTCAGGGGAGACAGGGACAAAACAGAGGTAGGTGTCCAGTGTGCTGGGCATCAGCACACGCCCTGTCTGGTCATCACCAGCAGGTTTCCCAAATCCCTAATTTAGCAATAGGGAGGGTGAGGCTGGGAGGAGTGGGCTCTGGGCAAAGGGTAGATGAGCCGAGCGAGTCTACAATACAGTCTCCTACCTGGGTAACTAATATGTGACTGGCTCTCGGCAGGACAGGCTCTTTCATGGGTGACACTTGGCAGGTGGAACCCTGCAGCCTCTTCATAAGCTACAAGCCCCCTGAAAGCAGCGTCAAGACCAGGTCCAGAGGCACAGGAAAGAGGGTTGCGCTTTCCTCTGCGTAGGGAGGGGTGTGACCGGTCCGAAAAGCTATTTGCGGAGCAGAAAGATAATGGGATCAGATACGTTTAACGTGTGAATACAATCCTGAGGGTTTCTAACTGGTTTTCTTTGAACTTGAAAATTGAGTTTATTTTTCCTTGAAGCAAAAGAGCGTGGTTTGTTTTTAAGCAGTTTTATCGTGACTCCTTTACCAGTTCTAACATTTGTGTCTTATAGCTCGCACAGGATAGAGGATGGGTCATAATGTGCCACCTCGGCCTGGTGGCCTCTGTCCCATGTTTAGAAACAAGTCACAGCAACAGAATTTGATTTCTCTCGTTTCCTCAGGCCACTTTTGGTCACTTCAGGCAGAAACAGAATATATCTCTGCATTGGAATTTTCCTGTGCATAATCCTGAAATTCAGGAATAGAACATCTAGCAACGACGGCGAAAATGTAATGTGCGACAGCTGTGAAGAAGTATTTGCCCGGTGGGGGAAAACGCTGTGCGCAAAGCAGATTTCTGATGAGCTTATTAATGGGTGTTTGGGAAGCTGAATCTGCCACTTGCCACTCTGAGATGAAAGTCCCGAAGCAAATGATGAAGTCCTTTCCCTGCCAACCCAGTAGCACTGGTGTGATGTCGTGCAGGGTCCGCCCCATGGCTGGAGAAGGCTGACGCCCAGTGGGGTAGGCTCACATCGGCCAGGCCGGATGAGGGGAGAGAGGCCACAGGGGGAACCACAGGGGTCCGTAGGAGGAGGAGCAGGAGTCCTGAGTTCAGGGCCTGTGGAGGGGAAGCTCTGGAAGGTCAGGATCCAGGGTAAATGCCTGTAAATGTTCCCCTGACCTCGAAAGGGCCCTATAGCTTCCCTGCTTCCTCACCACACACACACACACACACACACACACACACACACACACACACACACACGTGTGCTCACGTGCACACCTGCACGTATGCATGTGTGTGCACATGTGCACACACACCCTGGAGCTCAGTTTTCTGACTTCTGGAGCTGCCACAAAACTTTGCCCCCTGCATGCACCCCCTCTCCCCCCCTCCCACTGACGCTCATCCTAATTAATTTAGCCTCCCTCATTAACAGAGGATAAAAATGCTTCCCCAAATCAGACACCTCTTGCCTTTCCACAGCACCTCCAGCCTCTCTCCTGCGTCTCCTTACTTTTGGGGAGACCCTGCCCTCGTCCTAGAAATATTCAAATGTGAATTCAAATGAATCACCCTCCAGATGATTAATCTGCCCAAAAGAACTTCGCTGACATTAAGAAGTCGGCTACAGTTGTGAAACACATGTGAAATCAAAGAAATGGTTTTTTGTTTCATGTATGCGAAGAAAACCAAAGTGGAGTTCTAACAACTTCAGTTCTCAGTTGGGAGAAACATGATTTAATATAACGTGCGGACAGATGATCAGACAGGAAAAAAACAGGCACAAAGACGTTTGTTATTTTAATCTGTGTTTGAGGGAGTTGATGTATCTTGACTGTGCCATAGTAGGAAAAGCTCTGAACTGAAGCCAGACGCTTGTCCTCTCAGCCTGACGTTGCAAAATGAGGCAAGTCAAGGCTCTGTTTTTCTCATCTGTAAAACAGGGGCGATACCGTCACTCAGAGCTGTTGTACGGACTAAATGAGAGACAGTCCAGTCCTTGACACAGAGGTCGGATGCTCAGAACGTCCCTGCTCTCTGAGGACTTCACGCTCCCTGTCTTAACTCAGACCGCTATAACAAAATGCCGTGAAATTGGTGGCTTAGACGACAGGTTATTTATTTTTCACTGTTGTTGGAGGCTGGAAAGTCCAAGATGAGGTGTCAGCAGATCCGGTTCCTGGTGAGAGCCGTCTTCCTGGCTTGTAGATGGCCACCTTCTCTCTGTGGCCTCGGGAGAGCTGTGGTCTCTCCCCCTCTTCTTGTAGGAACACCAGTCTCACCTTGGGGCTCTCCCCTCATGACCTCATCTAAACTCACTCACCTCCCAAAGGCCCCACCTCCACGTACCATCACAGCGGCAGGGGCGGGGGCAGGGGCAGGGCTTCAACACATGAATGTTGAAGGGACACAGACGTTCGGTCCTTAACACTCCCCATCACGCACTGGGTTAAACTGGTACTTCTCAGCCATGTGACTAAGCTTCCCCGTAAGATCACCCCCTTCTGCCTTTCTGACCCCAGTGCCCAGTCCCCTCCATGACAGTAGTTGTCTGTCCTCGTGTGCTTTCACCCCCAGACTGTGAACCCTCCGTGAGCAGATTAGGCTTGCTAATCTCTGAATTTTATTGACTCAATATATAAGAACCAAAAGAAAACAGAGGCCGAGGCAGGCTGTCCGAGAACAGGTCTTTGGTTTGGTCCCAGATGCCAGCTGCTTGCTCCAGGAGGCATCTCTGGTCCCTGTTGTCACTCGCAAATCAGATCTCTTGTTCAGAATAAAGGTCATCTTTCTGCTCACTGGACAAATATTTTTCTTGAAATGGAAATGTTTTTTTTTTTTTACCTGAATGTGTGCTTGGAGCAGAGAGGAGGGCCTTGTGAGATGGGCATTCTCTGGAGATTGAGGAAACGTCCTGAGCCCATGTCTCCTAAACGGCCCCAGCACCTGACTCGCTTTCTGGCTGCTGGTTGGCACAAAGCCAGCCAAGGACACTATCAGCCACTTGAAAGTGAGGTTTGCAGGACATTGTCACTCCTGAAGTGACACTGAAGTGTCCCTTTGGTTTGGGCTTGCGGAAGGAGAGGGAACCGTGAGGGGCAGAGTATAAAATGGCGGACCCATGTCTGTAGAGTGAGCGGCCTGCCCAGGGGACAAGGTCGGGGCCTGTGGACTTGGGAGGCTTCGAGTCAAGGGCTGCGTTCACAAATGCTAACGTGTAAAGTTACAAACTCTTGAGAAGAGGGCCACTCATTTTGTCAGATGACCTTTTAAACCTCGACAGTAAGTTCTAGATGCATAGCCAAGGTGGGGTGGCTGTGGGGGCCCCAGGAAATCCTGCAGATAGATTGCTGTGTTTTGGGAGCTCCTTCTGCCCAGTACCTTTGAGTTTCGGCGGGGTGTGAATTAAAGAGGAATTCCTTGCTGCTTTTTTTTTAATGTTACAATATTTAACTATTACCTGATGCTCTTTCTAGCGGAGTTCTATCACGTGTCTACTGAACATATGCAGATTCAACTGTGTACACCGGGAAAGAGAGAACCACGCACGTGCACACACGCTCGTATGCACACACACACGTGTGCACGCGCACACCCATACACACAGGTGCGTGCACACACGCACTGTCGTGCTCGACTCCATCCGTGCTGGCCACTCGGCACTTCCCCGCTCGGGAAGCAAGTGCAAGGCCCCGCGGGCCCTGTGACTCTGTGCAGGAGGCAGCATCGGCCGTGCTCGTTTGCTTCACGGCACAACCCTAACCTCAAGGCCCCGGTGCTGCCTGCGCTTCGTGCAGCCCCAGCCACCCGCCGGGCCCCGCTCGCTGAGACAGCGTGTTCCTTCCTCAGGCATGTTCGGGGGTATTTGCCTCTAGTGGGAAGTTTCACCCTTTACCTTGAGGACCAGGCCGTGGGTGAGACGTGACCACACCACACTGCCGTGGAGGAAGGGGTCGCTCCCGAATGGTCCACCCTGACGATCGTTGTCTTGAACTTGGCCAGAGCCCTGGAATTTGGTCTGCGTGTTTGTCCTTTCTCCTGTTTGCTGTCAGCTTCTGGCCTGGAGGCCCTTATGTACTGTTTCTCAATAAGCAGATTTATATCAGGAATAAATACCAGGGCTCACCGTGTTGTTGAAAAACCCCTGGTTGGCAGTAGCTTTAGAAATGGGCAACACCTTGGGGCGCCTGGGTGGCTCAACCAGTTGAGCGTCCAACTTTGGCTCGGGTCGTGATCTCACAGTCCATGAGTTTGAGCCCCGCGCCGGGCTCTGTGCTGACAGCTCCGAGCCTGGACCCTGCTTCGGTTTCTGGACCCTCTTTCTCTGCCCCTCCCCTGCTCATGATCTCTCTCTCTCTCTCTCTCTCTCTCTCTCTCTCTCAGAAATAAATATTTAAAAAAAATTTCGTAATGGCCAACACTAGAATATGCATATGTTAATTTGATATATTTTTAAAGCTAGAGGCTGGCTGTTGACTATTTAAGATATGTGAAGTCCCATTTACGTTGGTTCTAGATAAGCCCAATATTTTTTTTTTTGTTTGTTTATTTTTGAGAGAGAAAGAGTGCGTGCATGAGTGGGGGAGAGGCAGAGAGAGGGAGACAGAGAATCCGAATCGGGGCTTGAACTCACAAACCGTGAGATTGTGACCTGAGCCAAGATCAGATGCTTAACTGGCTGAGCCTGTCAGTGGCCTGCCCACCCACCCCTCCACAGACCCTGAGTGGCCCCAGCATTATCGGTCTTCTCCCCTACCTACCTCTGTATTACCTTCCAGCCGGTATCGTCTCCTTTGTTGGTTCCGAGTCTCTTGCCTTTCTTGGCCCAGGAAGGAGGAACATGCCAGAGTAGAGTGTGAGCTAGGTTCTAGCCACCTGCACTGCCATAGGAGGAGTCAGGAGGGGCAGAACCCAGGGACATTTAAAATACAAGCGTTTTCATCCAAGTGATGCTAACATTAAATCATCCTAGAGAATACTTTCTGAAACAAATTCTACTGACCCAGTGTGATTCCATGATGATTTTTTAACGCAAGACAGTTCAATTTTATCTTTATCAGGTTTGTTTTCCATTTAAATTTTACCACGAAGCTTAGAAGCAGTTTCTTGTCCACATGATGTGTCACTGACTATAGCTTCTGCTGTAGCAAGTTTTCTCATGGCTATTATTCCCACCAAGTCCAATTCTCTAGGTTACGTTTTGCAAGTCTAAATGCTTTTATAAAAGCTGGATTCTTTTGTCAATTTTTAGACAGTCCCATAGTATACCGCACGCAGTTTTGACTGTTGCCAACTTTATTCTGCTTCAAGCCTTTCCACCGACAATAGCCATTGTAGGAATGAATGAGACTGATTGTACGTGTTTATTTCTCAACTAATTCATTTTAAAAATTGAGATAAATATTAAACGTAGAAATGGAAGTAGAGACAGAGTGGAAAGGAATGGCCTGCCGTCAAAAGAGTAGGTTTAATATCACTAAGATGCTGTAACAATGAAAAAAAAAAAGACAGTAAAAAACAAGTGTTGGTGACAATGTGGAAAGATTGGAACTATCATGTGTTTCTGGTAGGAGCGTAAAATTGTGCAGCTACTATGGAAACTAGTTTGGAGGTTCCACAAAAAGTTAAGCATAGAATTACCATATGACCCGGAAATTCTGATCCTAGATATATACCCAAAAGAACTGAAAACAGGTATTCAAACAAATACTTGTATGCAGATGTCCACAGCAGCCCTGTTCACAGTTTCCACCTTTCACCAAAAGGTGGAAACGACCCAATGTCCATCAACCAATACATGGATAAAGAAAATGTGGTAGGTATGTGCGTATAATGAAATCTTATTCAGCCATAGAGAGGAATGAAGTGCTGATACATGCTACAACATGGATGAACCTTGAAAACTTTATGCTAAGTGAAAAATCACAAGACAAGAAGTCACATATTCAATGATTCCATTTCTAGAAAACATCCCAAATACAGAATTCCATAGAAACTGGAAGCAGATTAGTGGTTTCCGGGGGTAGAGGGAGGGGAGAATGGGGAGTGACTGCTTAACACACACGAAGTTTCCTTTTGGAGCAAAGAAACGTTCATCACCACATAGAGGTGATAAGTATACAATATTGTGAATGTACTAAATGTAATCGAATTGTACACTTTAAAGTGGTTCGTTTCAGGGGCGCCTGGGTAACTTGGTTAAGCGTCTGACTCTTGATTTCAGCTCAGGTTATGATTTCACAGTCATGGGATTGAGGCCTGTGGCAGGGCTGCTTTATATTCTCTCTCTCTCTCTCTCTCTCTCTCTCTCTCTCTCTCTCTCTCCCCCCCCCCCCCTCCCCCCCCTTCCTCCCTCCCTTCCTCTCCCTTTCTCTCCCTTCCTCCCTTCCTCTCTCTCCCTCCCTCCCTTCTTCTCTCCCTTCCTCCCTTCCTCTCTCTCCCTCTGCCTCTCTTCTGCTTGTGCGCATGCGCTCTCTCTAAAATAAAAATTTTTTAAGGTTAATTTCATGTTATGTGAATGTTACCTTCAAAAAAAAAACAGTGGGGCAATGTGGTGAGTTGCAAAAAGTGTGCTCCTTTAAGACCGGTAAAGATTGACCAGGAGTCATAAAAACTCTCCTTGTCTAGATTTCTCCTTTAAAGAAAACAGCACACACTCATACGTGATAAACTTTGCTTTCAGAAAGATGGGTGTGTGATAAAAAATACCACTCGAGCCAAGTAGGTTGCCTGTTTGTGATCCACACTGTGTTATAGGTGAGGCAGAGGCTTCAAAGTAAATACATTTGAGAATTATGGGAAATGCTGAGTTGGGACCAAGGTTGGGAACAAAGACAGAAAGAAGAGACTTTGGAAGAACTAGCTGGGAACGTGATGGTTTGAAGAGGGTCGTGGGGTATCGAGGGCACTAACGAAGCCACTTGTAGCAAAGACAAGTCGAGCCCAAAACCTTGTTGGGAGCATTTGTCCCTTTCTGGCTGCCCAGCACCATTCTTCCTCTCCAAGGGCATTTTGGGCAAGTCCTTCTCTCCCATTATATGCAGGTAATAAATCAAGATGCACTGCTTCGCCCTCCAGAATTCCCTTCTTCTGGACACCCCACTCGTGGGGCATTGGCTCTTGGGGTGCTGCTGTATAAAGAGCACATACGTCGAGTAGCCCCAGTTTCTTTCCTGGAAGCTGGTCCTCCAGCCTCTTGTCCATTTGGTGAGCACCCCAGCATGGTCCCTTCTTTTTTTTTTTATTTAAAAAAAATTTTTTTTTTAACGTTTATTTATTTTTGAGACAGAGAGAGACAGAGCATGAACGGGGGAGGGTCAGAGAGAGAGGGAGACACAGAATCGGAAACAGGCTCCAGGCTCTGAGCTGTCAGCACAGAGCCCGACGCGGGGCTCGAACTCACGGACCGCGAGATCGTGACCTGAGCCGAAGTTGGCCGCTTAACCGACTGAGCCACCCAGGCGCCCCGCATAGTCCCTTCTTAAGTTAGTCGGAGTTGGATTGCGTCATTTTAACCAAAACATCTTGTCTGAAACAAAAGTAAAATTAGAACCAAGGAGTAACTGCTAATGAGCATCTAGGTCACCGGACGGTACCTGCCGGAAGTAGGGGCCCAGGGCCCAGTCTCAGATGTCATATGTATGCCAGGCCTCTGCCAGTTTGCTAGAGAGCTGCTGGGGAGAATCAGAGGGCCTGACAGCTAAGTCTGGGTTCAGTTGCTATAAAGTAGTTTGATGTACAACCAAGGAACCCACGTCCCCATGGAAAGAATCGATTGGTCACCCGCAGATTGAGGGCAAGGATCAGCATTAGTCAACTTTTTTCCGGCTCTTTTGTAAACAGCCCGGCAACCATCTGTCCTTGCTGATGTGAACTCCGTCCGTCCGAAGGCAGCGTGTGTTTGTCTGGAGGGATGTGGGTGGGAGGGAGATCTAGATTCTCCCTTACGGCCTTGCCCATTGGGCACTAGCCAGGTGTTGCTTATAAATTGATGCAGAAGATAAGGACATCCTGGCCTCTATATTTCGTTGTGGTCTAGCTTCTTTCTTAGTAACAAGCGTTTATTAACCACTGGCCACAGCACTTTGGACAAACCACACCGTATGTGTTAGTACTGAGATGCAGCTTTCAGGGAGTTAGGAGTGAAACATGCCCAGATGCTAACTCTAAGAATAGCTTTTTTAAAAATGTAGAAATTAAAAAAAAAAAAAAAGAGTAGAAATGTATGCAAATTCGTGTAGTAAAAACTGAGCAGTGGAACGTGAAGCAAGCTATGAAGTTTTACTGTAGGACATAAATCCTTGAATAATATACGGATACTGCACGTTTTTTAATGGGACCAGTAAAAACTGTAAACGTGCCAATTTTACCCAAGGTAATATAGGAGTTTGGTGTGTTTCCAATTAGAAATTCCAAGTTTGTCATGAAACAGGCTAATCCTGTAATTCATCTGGAAAATAAAATGGCAAAAATCTGCCAAGAGAATTTTAAAAAAGACAAGTGAAGGGGGGGCCTGCACTGTTACTGCTCAAAATAGTCCATAAAGCTATATTCATTAAGGCAGAGTCATATTGGCATAAGAATAGACAAATAGATAGGGGCGCCTGGGTGGCTCAGTCGGTTGAGCGTCCGACTTCAGCTCAGATCATGATCTCACACTCCGTGAGTTCGAGCCCTGCATCGGGCTCTGTGCTGGCAGCTCAGAGCCTGGAGCCTGCTTTGGATTCTGTCTCCCTCTCTCTGCCCCTCCCCTGCTCATGCTGTGTCTCTTTCTGTCTCTCAGAAATAAACATTAAAAAAAATTTTTTTAACTGTAGGCATAATAAAAGGAAATATTGGGAAATGTATTTAAAATTGGGTGCTAGAATAGCTCTTTTTAAAACAAAATGCAAAACACAAAGGTTTTAACAGAAAAACCTAACAAATCGGGGCACCTGGCTATCTCAGTCGGAGGAACATGTGACTTGATTTCAGGGATGTGGGTTTGAGCCCCACGTAAGGTGTAGAGATTACTTTAAAGACAAAAATCAGGGGCGCCCGGGTGGTTCAGTCGGTTGAGCGTCCGACTTCAGCTCAGGTCATGATCTCCCAGTTGACAAGTTGGAGCCCCGCGTCGGGCTCTGTGCTGACAGCTCGGAGCCTGGAGTCTGCTTGGGATTCTGTGTCTCTTTCTCCCTCTGCCCCTCCCCCGCTCATGCTGTGTCTCTCTCTGTCTCAAAAATAAATAAACATTAAAAAAAATTTTTTTTACACAAAAATCTTAGGCCCATCGGAGGGGCTTAGTCAGTTAAGCACTGACTCATGACCTCAGGGTTGTGAGTTCAATCCCTATGTTGAACTTCAGGCTGGGTGTGGAGCCTACGTTAAAAAAAAAAAAAAAAGAAAGAAACCTAACAAATTTAACCACAAAATATGAAAGTTATGTAAGATAAGTGATAAAATTGAAATATACTATAAATTGGGAGAAAGCGTTTGCAACATAAAATAGACAATGACGTGCAGGGGTGACAAGAACAGTACCTATGAATGGATTGGAAAAAGATAAAAATGTAACAGAAAAATGGACAAAGGGTACAATTTACGTAAGAGAGATGTGAATGACTAATAAACATATGGATCAGGAAAATGCAAATTCAGATAAGAAACTTGTTTTCCATAGATTGGATCAGCCTTAAGAAACACAAGTTGAAGTTAAATACCCATTTTTTGGCCCATCAGGGTGGCCCAAATGTCAAAGATTGACAAAGCTAGTTATTGATGAGGGTGAGGGAGAGAGGCACTTGCGTGCATAACGGTTGGAAATGAGAAATTGGTCCATCTGTTTTGGAAGCCGGTACGGTGCTGCTCTGAGTTTTAAACGCACGCAGCACTCGGGTCTGTGTCACATCTTCTAGACGCCCTCCGTGTTGCCTCTACTCACTGGGTATTCGAGCCCTGGCTCCTTTACAACATGGCGCCAGGCTTCCAAGGTGAAAGCAGAAACTGCCAGGCTTCTCTTTGAAGGGCCAGCCCCAGCCCTGCACAGCAGCCGTTCTACCACGTTCTACCAGCCTAAACTAGTCCTAGGCCAGCCCAGACTCCTAGAGGGGGCGCCCCGATGGGGAGAGTGGCTCAAGGACCTGGGGATAGGTGGGGTCACTGGCAGCTATATTCTCAGATTCACTATCACAAAGGTAGTTAGAATAAAGCAGCTTCCTCCTTGTACACTTCAGCAGTGTCTCTTAAGTGCTTGCTTATGTGTTTATGTGACTTTCAAAATAGTCTTGTTTTGGTCCACATTTCCTGCTTGACCGAAACCACGTAACTAGTTATACCCATTCCAGTTTCTTGTTTTTTTGTGGGTTTTTTTTTTTTTTCGTTTTTTCATGTGATCTGTGGATGACTTCTATAAACAGAGGAAAACACACAGCAAAACTGGGCTGTCTAAACGTCCGATTTCGTAAACTCCGGTGTTGTGTTATTGTGAAGTTAATTAAAAACAGTGTTTTATCAGTAGATGCTATGGTGGTAGAATTAAAGATTGTGAAACGTCTACTGTGCACAACTGACCTTACGCTGAAGTGAGAAAGTCCCGGGTGATCCCGAGGTGGTCACTTATTCTCACGCACACGCGTGCACATACGCACATATACGCACATGCACACCTTCACGATTTTCTCCCAGCCTGGTCTGAGAATGCTGCCAGATGGCCTGGGAAGGGGACAGTCACCAAGCACCACCCATGCTGCAGTCCAACTGCCATAATTATGGTGCATATCATTTTTTTAAGTACATCTGTTTCTTCTCAGATTCACTAAGTGGGTCTGTACTCTATTCATTCAGCAGCCCTTCCAAATGCTTAGGGTATGAAGCACCCTGGGGATGGGCACAACGATTTCTAAGCCTGGCTCCCGCAGGTGGTGGGGAGGAATGTGCCAGTAAAGAGCCCTGATATCAGTCGAGCCTCCTGGACGCCAGGACAGAGCTCTGCTCAGGGTGCTTCGCCAGGAGGCACAGAGAAGGGCAGCTCCCCCAGCGACCTGATTGGAAGTGAGTCTTGAAAAACAAATAGTAGAGGCGCCTGGGTGGCTCAGTGGGTTAAGCGTCCGACTTCAGCTCAGGTCATGATCTCATGGTTCATGAGTTCGAGCCCCATGTCGGGCTCTGTGCTGACAGCTCAGAACCTGGAGCCTGCTTTGGATGCTGTGTCTTCCTCTCTCTCTGCCCCTCCCCTGCTCATGCTCTGTCTCTCTGTCTCAAATAAAAACATTAAAAGAAAATTAAACAAGAAAAGAAAAACAAATTGTAGCTGGTGAGGAAAGCAACGGGTGTGCAAGGAGAAAAGGAGCGTATTCCAGGCAGAAGAAACAGCTTGGCATTTGGGATGAAAATAGCTCAGCACAAGCTCTGCCTCTTTGGAGTGGAGCCGGGCCCGTGGCTCGGGTTTATCGGAACTTACACTGAAAGGCGTAAGCAGGCAGGCACGGCAGGCCTCCTAGGCCAAGTTAGGACCCACGCGGTAGATGGGGCTGGCCAGGTTTACATATTTTGTTTTCCCTCCTCCGCTGGCAGGTGGATGCTGGAGTAAGTGGGGACGAGAGGAGAGGCTGGAGGCCACCTCAGAGAGGTAACGTGACCCTGAATCAGGAGCACAGCATCAGGATGACCGCCCGTGTCGTCATGATGTGGGCCATCTGTGAACAGCCAAGAGAAAATTGTATCTTATTCTTTTTTGTCATGTGCTGGGATTATACTATATTCTAAACCAGATCAGAAGATAGGTATGTGAAATGTAACCCATTCTTCTGACCTGTTAACCTCGCACAATTCTATTTTAAATTTGTGTTATAAACTAAGTTTTCTTTGAACTTTCCTCTGGGAGCGACCGGGAATTTGGTTTCTTGGATCACTCCTCTCCCCCCCATGTATAACTTATTGTTCAAGTTGGTCGTCTTGAAACCCTTTATAAATTGCAGATCTAAATCTCGTGTCATGCTGAGTTGTCCAGTTGACGTTATTTTTATAAGCTTGCTTTTCGTTGCTGTCATAATCCACTCATCTCTTATAAATGCTTCTGTCTGCTTTCCAAATGCCATAGCCTCTGCACTAAGATTTGCACCTGTGGTGTCATGCTGGCAAATGGCTTCATGTCCTTAGGTCTTAAAATACTCTTTCCTCCCCACCCTCCCAGAGGAAGTACGTGTGGGAACTGGCTTGCGTAGGGTGATAGCGTCACTTCTCTTAAATTTCTGACTTAACGAATTCAAAACAGAAAAAGCAAATCTGGTTTCATTTAAGGAGGGCTTTTAGGATCACCTGGTGTGATAGAGAAGCTAGGCATGAATTGGGAAATAGTTTAAGGCAAACCCTTAGTAAAATGCTCACCACTGTGAGATCATACAGAGATGAAGGATGGACGTTATTACCGTGTTTTATGTTCTGTGATTCTATATAGAACACAAATCCTGGCCAAGCACCATGCCTGGGCTCAAAGGCGTGAAGGAGAAACCAGTGGCAGCTTCGGTAAAGGGAACCATCCTTACGCTGTGTTTGTGAATCATTTCTTAGTTGTAACCAGGAGCACCTTGCTTTCCTGGTAATTAACTAGTGTGTGGTTTTTGCATTTACTCCCAGAGACCAGAGTCACTGCGTGTTTTCACGAAGGACAGTTGTTAGGGTGGCGTCATGACATAGGCTGATAAGCCTTCATCCTTCATTTAACCCGATACTTACACTGCTCTGCCCTTCCAGCACATTCTCCAGGGCACACAGTGCCCCCGACAACGCGCGCACGAGACACCTATAGGCTCTTAGGAAAGCTTGCAGCCCTTCCCAGTGTAACAGAGAGCAGCAGTTTGGCCGGTGGGGTGACCACCGTAGCTGTGGCCTGTCTTATTAGGGGAAGGCAAAGAAGTGAACATTAGTGAGTGTAGGCAGTGTGCATTCGTGTGCAGTAGTCCCTGGGCCCGTTTGAGAATGAGGCTAACCCTGTCAATTAGCATGTGTTCAAAACGTATTACTTATTTTCTTTTTAACGTGCATTAGAGAAATAACCCATATTGAATTCCTTAACACTGTAAATTTGAAATCCTGTCTACGTAAGCATGTCCTGGTGATTCCTAGAGCTAATCTGATGCAGGATGTATTAATAAATGGGCAAAAGAGGTAAATCGTGGCAAGGATATAAGGTAAAGAAAGTCTTGGAGGGGGGGTGCCTGGGTGCCTCGGTTGAGCGTCTGACTTCAGCTCAGGTCATGATCTCACAGTCCATAAGTCTGTGCCGACAGCTCAGAGCCTGGAGCCTGCTTCGGATTTTGTGTCTCCCTCTCTCTCTGCTCCTCTGTTCGCACTCTGTCTCTCTCTCTAAAAATAAAAACATTTTTACAAAATTTTAAAAGAAAGAAAAAAGAAAATCTTGGGGCACCTGGGTGGCTCAGTCAGTTAAGCAGCCGACTTTGGCACAGGTCATGATCTCACGGTTCGTGGGTTCGAGCCCCACGTTGGGCTCTGTGCTGACAGCTCGGAGCCTGCAGTCTGCTTCAGATTCTGTGTCTCCCTCTCTCTCTGTTGCTCTCCCGCTCATGCTCTGTCTCTCTCCGTCTCAAAAATAAATAAAACATTAAAAAAAAAACTTTTAAAGAAGGTCTCATGTATCCTTAGTATAGAGAATTTGTCTGGAAAAAAACTTAAATAGGTTGAAAGACCTGCTCAAAAATTTCTCCACGCATTGTTCAAGGAATGTGGGGATAATTGACCTCTCCTCTCCTTCTTTCTTAGATACATCCCACCGTTGATCTGGGGGAAAAGTGGACACATCCAAACAGCCTTGTATGGGAAGATGGGAAGGGTGAGGTCGCCACACCCGTACGGGCACCGGAAGTTCATCACCATGTCCGACGGAGCCACTTCGACCTTCGACCTCTTTGAGCCCTTGGCTGAGCACTGTGTTGGAGGTGAGCTAGCGTGGGTCTGTGATTGGGCCATCACACCGGCCAGTGAGGGAGCGCGGTGGAGATCCTCATGCCAGCAAGTCACCGTCACACCTGGGGGCTGCTAGGAAGTCCCCTGAGGTCCATCACTTCGGAGCGGCCGCAGGGATTAGCTCTGTCTCATGCTTGCAACTCACCGCGCAGGGCCCGTCAGAGAACACTGTTGAGTAGTTTGTGAATCTGCTTGCGAAATACAGAAGCTGGGGGTAAGGGGTCGAGGGAGAACTTGGAGCCCAGGCCCCCCAGGACCACGCCTCTGGTTTGATGACAGCAATAAAAGCTAGACTCTTCTTTTTTTTTTTTTTTTTTTTTTTTAATTTTTTTTAGCGTTTATTTATTTTTGAGACAGAGAGAGACAAAGCATGAACGGGGGAGGGTCAGAGAGAGGGAGACACAGAATCCGAAACAGGCTCCAGGTTCTGAGCTGTCAGCACAGAGCCCGACGCGGGGCTCGAACTCACGGACCGCGAGATCATGACCTGGGCCGAAGTCGGCCGCTTAACCGACTGAGCCACCCAGGCGCCCCAAAAGCTAGACTCTTCTAAGTGCTTTAAATATCCTGGAATCTCGCTTAACCCTGGCAACAAGGTTGGTACCTTGTTATCCTTACTTTATGGATGAGGAAACTGAGGCTCAGAGATGCAGTACAGGCTGGTCTTATTTGTTGGGTACTCGCACATAACAGGCTCTCAGGTGCCCTCTGCTTAGCTTTCCACGGACAAAAAGCCACATCGAGGTCCATTTATGCAAGGGTGTGGGATACCCGTCTGTCAGAAGCCACCCCGACTGCCCCTGCTGCTAGAATTTCTCATCGTTCGGTCCAGCCCCCGAGTAGGGACCCATCGGAAAGGGTCCACGGTGAGGACTCATGTTAGCATGGTGGCTTCCTTTGACGGCTGCTCCTCCCGGGAGAGAGTTCTTTTGAGTTCTGAAGTACACAAGGCACCTAGTGTTTTTTAGGAGCTCGGTGACTATTTGTGAGTAAATTGCAGTAAACGTGTTAAAGCACTGAGTTATTCGTAGTAACTGGAACCGCTGACTAGCCAGCGACGAAGCTTTAGTTTATGTTCCCTTTGTCTGGAATACTCGTCCCCAGACCTCCCTCCCCGTGGCCGCCTCCTTCTTGTCATCAGGTCTCACCTCAGATGTCCCCTCCCCAGGGGGACGGCCCCCACCTCCCCTCGCTGCTGTTTCCTTCCCGTGTAAATGCATCACACCTTCCTGCTTTAGTTCTCCGCGGCACCTGCCACTCTGTCACCTTATGGGGTCCGAGCCCCGAGCGGCAGCCTCCCACTCAGCAGTCCCAGAAGGAATGAATAAATGAATGGGTTAGGAGTCCCCATTGTGTGTACACATCTCATAGCTCATCGTTCAGATATTTATTTCTCCGCCGTACCATCAAATGCTTTTTTCTCTTGCTTCTAATGCTCTCGTTCCTACCAGTAAAGCACAAAATTTGATTTCACCACTCTGTTCTTCCTCCCAGGACCAACACGGAAAATTGAAAAGGGAAAACCTTTGATGTTTTGTTTACTCATTCCTGTGTATCACCCCCCGTCCCCAAAAGGGGACGGATAAAGGTGGTTCCGTATGCATGTCCAAGAGATGCTCTAGGAAATAGCAGCCCTTTTTTTTTTTTTTTTCTTTTCCATGATTTTTTTTTCCTGGCTACAAAAGGGATAAAAACTCATTTTGGAAAATTTAGATAACATAGGAATATTTTAAAAAGAAAATAAGCACCACCTAGAATCCCACCACCCAGAATTCTGTTGTTGGCATCGTGTTTCCTTCCAGTTCAAATGCGTTGTTTTTCCAAAGTCTGAACGATTATCCATTATGTTATATGTTTCTCCTGTCGTTCAAAGCCTAAAAGTCTTCAAAACCATGATCTGAACGATTAATATTCTACAATATGGTCATGCCACCGTTTAATGATTCATCCACTGTGGAGTTCACAGTTTTCTTACTGTACGTAATTCTATGGTGAGCACCCTTAACCATAAAATTTGAGGCAAGAGTCCGAGAGCTGGAGCTGCTAGGTCATGTCTGTAAAGTTCTGCACATTCAAGAAGAATTTAAAAGTTGTTTTTATCTTAACTTTTGGAAGGGACATTTATGATCAGACATGATACCCTAGATACCACTTTCCTTTTAAAGGAACACTATGCAAAAATTTTCTTAAAAATAAAGGGAGACTGTGTATTCATGTTTTCAAGTGGGTAATTCATGCTCATGATAGAAGATCCAAAAGGTACCTATAAGATACACAGAGAAAGTATAAGTCTCTCTTCCACCCCTGTACCCCCGCCCCAGGGCCCTCCCCAGTGGTACCCACTGTTAGGTTTCTTACGTATGACTCCAGAGCTAGTGGATGCATTGATAAACATAGATGTCTTTTTTTCCTCCACACAAATGGCAGCGTTATCATAACCATTTTTCTGCACCTTGCTTTTTTTCCACTTAATATGCGTTGGAGAGCTTGCCCTATCAGTATATGTAAAGATGTCTCTCATCATTTTTAAGGGGTACATAATATTTCATCACTTGGATGAAATTTATCTGTCGAATCTAATAATAAGAAATGGAGATTTAAATTTTTTTTCATTTTGTCTTTCCGGTGATTGATTTGTATCCTAGTTTTCAAAAGTATCTGTCCACGGTCGGAAATTTTAAAAACTGACCCTTCGGCATAAATAGTGTGAGAAGCACTGGTGTAGACAACTCCAGCTCGAAGGGAAGGCTACTCTTCCCAGAGAAGTGCGTGAAATTCAACGCGAAGTTCCCTCCTGCTGTTTTCTCAGCCGGGGATGTGTAATGGTGGCCATTTATCCTCACCGTTTACTGGATGTGTCGGGCTCTCTTTCTTCACTCTGTAGATGACATTACCATGGTCATCTGCCCTGGAATCGCCAATCACAGCGAGAAGCAGTACATCCGCACCTTTGTCGACTACGCGCAGAAAAATGGCTACCGGTGCGCCGTGCTCAACCACCTGGGCGCCTTGCCCAACATTGAGCTGACCTCACCACGCATGTTCACCTACGGTAAGTACGGGCACGGCCAACTGGAGGCCCCCTTACTGCTGTTTGCACTCCGAGTGTGCCGTTAACTGCTTAACTAGCTTTACCTTGCTAAGTGCAGAATTTATGCCCGTCTGCAAGCGGCAGTGGGGCACATGGTGATAAGGCAGCCAGCTTGGACTGGGCATTCACAATGCCACGCTTCACATCAGCCTCTCAGATGGGCACCGTAGCCACCCCCATCTCATCCTGCCTCCTAGAGACAGAGAGCGAAACTCACAGGGGAAGGTTTTGCCCCAGGTCCCCTGCTGGCCAGTGTCAGAGCAGGGCCAGGAGCCGGACGGCCAATGCCCTTGCCCACGGTCCCATCCTCACGCTCGTTCCTCAGGACTCTGGTGACCGGCGTGCCAGGGCTGTGGTAAGGCACACGCACGACCGTGAGAAGGGAATCTGGCACACCGACAACTCATGGGATCCCAAGGTCCTTGAAGACAGGAACTGGTTCTCACACTCAGACAAAGGCTTCTGGCCTTTGGTTGAAGTCTTGCATTAGCCAAGGTTCTGTCTTCTGGACTGCCCCGGTTCTTGATTCTTATTTGAGTTTCCCTTCATGTTGTAGATGTACACATAAATAATAAACATGGAGTATAGGGGCTCCTGGATGGCTCCGTCAGTTAAACGTCCCACTCTTGGTTTCAGCTCAGGTCGTGATCTCATGGTTTCATGAGTTCCAGCCCCACGTCGGGCTCTGCGCTGGCAGCGTGGAGCCTGCTTGGGATTCTCTACCCCTCTCCCACTTTCACTGTCTCAAAACAAATAAATAAACTTAAAGAAAAATTTTTTAAACTAAAAAAAAAACCACAAAGTATGTGTTTAAGTATGTGCAAACGGGGTTGTTTATACCCAAATAAATTGTGTGTTTTAATGGGAAACAATTGAAAATTGCATCTATAATCTCACCATAACTGGGGCACCTGGGTGGCTCAGTTGGTTCAGTGTCCAACTTCAGCTCAGGTCACGATCTCACTGTTCATGAGTTCGAGCCCCACACGGGGCTCGCTGCTGTCTGCGCAGAACCTGCTTCAGATCCTCTGTCCCCCTCTCTCTCTGCGCCTCCCTCCCTTGTACTCTCTCTCTCAAAATTGAACGTTAAAAAAGAATAGTGATAAATAAATATAATCTCACCATAATTGTAATTTTCTATTTTTTAACTTTCCCATTCTTTTATCTGGGTACATAGTTTTTATGTAGTCGCAATCAAGGTGTGTATATGTAAGGTGACCTAATTTAAATAATCTTGTATTTGCTAACAGGTGCACAGTCATTACATTTGATCTTTGTAAGAGCTTCCCTCATAGTTTATGTAACTGTTCCTCTCTGTAGTCCCTTTAGTATATTTAGAGTTTTTCAGCATTTTTTTAAAACAATGTTTTAATGTTTACTCATTTTTTAGAGAGATTGAGAACAGAGGAGGGACAGAGAGAAACGGGGACAGAGGATCTGAAAGAGGGCTCTGCGCTGACTGCAACAAACCCGACGCAGGGCTCGAACTCACAAACTGTGAGATCACGATCTGAGCCGAAGCCAGATGCTCAACTGACCGAGCCACCCAGGCGCCCCTCGAGTTTTTTAGCATTTTAAATGACGATACTATAAATATCTTTCGCGTAGAATTTTTTTTCTCTTTAATGATTATTTTGGATTAAATTTCTAAGAGTAGAATCTCAGAGTCAACATTTTTTATGTGTATTTGTACATCTTGTCAGATGGTCCTCTTAGCAAGTTTGCTCTGGTTTATGCTGCTTCTGGTGATGTGTAAGGGCGCACCTGCTCTGTGCCAGCCCGGGTGCCTCGTGCCCCGCTGCTTCTCTGCACTCACTCCTACAACTAAGCACACTGTGTTACAGACTCTTCCGTTCAACAGTTTGGTCAGTGGCTTGAAGATATAGGTGAAGGTCCAGATTTACAGATAACTCAGGCACATGGAGAATAGCGAGTGTGTGGGAGACAGGATTGCATCCAAAAAGCAGAAATGGCAAAATCTGGGGCGCCTGGGTGGCTCAGTCAGTTAAGCATTCGACCCTTGACCCTTGATTTTGGCTCAGGTCATGATCTCACAGTTGTGAGATCGAGCCCCTCGTCCAACCAACTCTGTGCTGAGAATGGAGCCTGCTTGGGATTCTCTCCCTCCCCCTCCTTCTGCCCTCGCTTACACCTCCCTCTCTCAAAAAAAAAAAAAAAAAAGATAAAACCAATTCTCTTTTTAAAAAATGGCAGTGGGGCGCCTGGGTGGCTCAGTCGGTTGGGCATCCGACTTCGGCTCAGGTCATGATCTCACGGTTCGTGAGTTAGAGCCCGGAGTTGGGCTCTGTGCTGACAGCTCAGAGCCTGGAGCCTGCTTCCGATTCTGTGTCTCCCTCTCTCTGCCCTTCCCCTGTCTGTCTGTCTGTCTGTCTCTCTCAAAAATGAATAAACATGAAGCAAATTTTTTTTCCGAATGGGCAGAACCTAACAAAAATGAGAATGACGAATGGTTATAAGGTCCTGTGCTTGGATATAAAAATCCGTCTATACAAGGTGAAGATGGGGAGGCATGGTGTGACCTCAGGACCCCAGACAGAGGCAGACTGGGGAGCGCTAACAGCAACAGTGTGCCAAAAACAAGACCAGAAATGCCAGCGGGGGCACTTACTGCGTGCGGGACCCCGTGCTGATGTCTCACACAGATGTAATGCCTCTGATCTCCACAGCAACCAGGGAGACACTTAGCAAAATTGTGATGAAAAGGCGTCCTGTGGCGCAGAGAGGTTAAGTAATTCGGGCAAGGCACAGAGCCAGGCGGTAGGAGAGCGGAGAGGAGAGCCTGGGTCTGGCGGCCCCAGGGGCCGGGATCACGCAAGAGCTGGTAGAAGCGCTGGGTGTGGGTGGTCCGGGCCCCTGCCCCCGGGGGTGCCGTGCCAGGGGCCGTCGGGAAAGGACACTGGGTCAGGAGACATTCGCACACAAGCCGGGAGATGGGCTGAAGGAGCCGAGAAGAGTAGGCTCCGTGCTCCGCGTGGTCACAGAGCGGCCCTGCCGCTGCCTGCTGTGGCCTGGAGCAGCTCTCTAACCTCACTTCCAGATTCTTCAACAGCAAAACGGGGCTTCCAATTTTACAGTTGAACATGGGCTCCTGAGGCCTTAGCAGGCAGCCGAGTGCCCGACACGTCGTAACCATTTATTAAATGTTTGGTTTATTCTTTTTTTCAAGTACTTGAAGATCTGTTAACACGAGCGAGGGAGGGATCAGCCTGTCTGTGGCCCAGATAAAGTTCCATAGGAAGAGATGGGACTATTGGTAAACAACCCTACAACAGTGTGACGGGTGAGGCAGCGGCAAAGGGAAACCAGCTGGGAGCGCCTGGGTGGCTCAGTCCTTTAAGCGTCCGACTTCGGCTCAGGTCATGATCTCACAGTTCATGGGTTCGAGCCCCGCATAGGGCTCTGTGCTGACAGCTCAGAGCCTGGAGCCTGCTTCGGATTCTGTGTCTCCCTCTCTCCGCCCCTTCCCCGCCCGCACTCTGTCTCTGTCTCTCTCAAAAATAAATAAACATTAAAAAAGAAAATGAATGAAAGAAAGAAAGAAAGAAAGAAAGAAAGAAAGAAAGAAAGAAACCAGCCTGTCTCCAGAGGCAAGCTGTCATGTTGTAGAAGGAAGGATTCTTCCAGGAAAGGCATTTGAACAGGTCCTCAAGGTCACATGGGTCAGAGCATGGCGTGTCTGGGCTGGTGAGCTGAATCTCAGCAAGGGAGATCCCGGGGGTGAAGTCGGTCCATCCAGGGAGAACTCAGTCCCCACCCCCCCACACACACACACACAGTTACTCAAAGCCAGTTAACCCTTTCCTTTCATTTGTTGCTGTTACAGTTTGTTTCATTAGAATTTTAGAAGCAAATTCCTATTGTTTGTTAGATCGCAGTTTTCCGGAAAGGCGGACGACCTACAAGATATGTTTCCTCTTCAGTTTCTCAAAAACCTTTTTTTTTGAGAGATAGTCAGAATACACAAAATAGAGAGGATAGTAAAATGAATCCAAATAAACCCCTGTGTGCCCACCATTCGACCTCAACAATTACTAAACTTATGGCCAGGCTTGTTTCGCCCGCCACCCCCTTCCTGCCCTTTCCTTCCTCTCGAAGATTATTTTGGAGCTGGTCCCAGAGAGCCCATCGTTCCATCTGGGACTATTTTAGCGGATGATGCTAAGATACGCGGACTCTCTGTAAACTGTTTCAGTTTGCTAGGACTACCATAACAAATACCATAGTCTGGGTGGCCTCAACTACAGACATTTATTTTCTCATCGTTCTGGAGGCCGGGAGTCCAAGTTCAAGGCGTGGGCAGGCTTGGTTTCTTCTGAGCTCACGCGTTCTTCTCCTTGTCTTGTGCATTTATGTCCGTGTCTCCCCCTGTCAGTGTCCTAATCTCCTCTTCTTATAAAGACACCGGTCAGGTTGGATTAGGGCCCCTCCCAATGACCCCGTTTTAACTTAATTACTTCTTGAAAGGCCCTTCCTGCAAGTACAGTCACATCCTAAGGCAGTGGGGGCTAGGACTTCAACACGGTTCGGCTCGTAAAATAACGTATCATACCACCATCACCCCTAAAACACCCACATTCCTTATTAGCACCTCACTTTCCCCAACTGGCTTCTTCCTTTGTTTTTCTTCCCCTTTAGTTGCTTGATTCAGGAGCCAAATCCGTCCCTGTACATTGCAGTTGGATGATAGGTTTCTTAAACCTTTTACTTATTTTCTTTAAATATTACTGCCCCTCGTGCTCTCTTTCCTTTCTCTACTTTTCAGTGGAAGAGGTCAAAGAAAGCAGAGAGGCGTCTTAAGCCTCTTTTAAATCTCCTTCCCTTCGCTTGTCATAGGCCCCCCCCACCATGTCGGCCTCGGGCGGGTGGGAGGACTGGATGTGACGTGAAGGGGGCTCCGGATCCCAGGACGAGCTGCAGAGAGTATGCTGACACCAGGCACCGGGGGGAGGGCTGCTGATGGGGGGGACTGGCCATGCTCTCTCCGGACGGCCCTTCTCGGGTCTTGCCTCGGCTTCTTCTTGTCATTCGGGTCTCGACATTCAGTCTCTTCTTGGAGAGCCCTTGTGGCCTGCCCTCGCCTCCTCATCCCGTCCCTCTCAGCGTCCCTGCCATGGGGGCCAGCAGTCTCTGTGCTCTATGGTGTGATTCCCCAAGCCCAGAATCCTGCTTGGCGCCTAGAAAGTGCCCTAGAACGAGGACCCAGGTGAGGGACATGAAGTGACAGTTTGTAGGGCGGGAGTGGCAAACCACGTCTCAAACAGATGCGCCGATGGCTACGTGAGCCTTCCCTTGCGCAGGCCGCGCCGCTCTTGAGCAGATGGCGGGCCATCAAGCCACTGTGAATACTGATCTTGACTGGAGGAAAACCTAAAGAGGGTGTTAGGAGGAAGTTTTACCTCCTCAGCTCACCGCCACCCCCCCCACGCCCCCTCAGGTGTCTCTGAGAAAACGGTAGCAGACCTTTCCCCGCGTGACAGACTAACTCCGTTCCAGGCCATGTAACAGAGTCCCTTGCCATTGGACATCTGAGCTGATGGGACTAGAAATTGTTAAGTACAGATCTCTCCCGAACAGGAGAATTTCCTAAATGGATACTGAGGCGTTCTCGTGACTTAGGATCCTTCACGCTGCCTTTGAAGGTTGAAGCCATTGAAGACAATCCTGAGTGACAGCGGTTCCCATTTATGTCACACTGATGAGTGCCGGGGCGCGCCGAGCACGTGTTCCTGACCGTCGCTGACGTCTGGAGGGAGGTGCTAGTGTCCTCCACAGGCTCGGGGTCACACGGCTAGTAAGGGACGGGACCAGCCTTCGGATCGTGTGGCTCTCAACCCCGGCTCAGCACTGCCTCTGTGGTCGTGCCCGTCCTGTGTAGGATACGGTTCATCAGGGCCGCACGGGAGCAGGGAGACAGCTGCGTGTTTAAAAATTGCCCCGCTGCGGTGGCTGTGCTCATTACAGTTTGTATTAATCGCTGTCACTTACAGGGCAGCTGCTGTGTGCCGGGCACCGTCCTAAGCCCTTGATGGGATGTATTAAATCAGCCGTCCCCCTTTTACATCTGAGGAACCCAGCGAGGTTTCCTGACTCGCTCCAGATCACTGAGCTGCTCAGTGGGTGGTCTGGGTTTTCAACCCAGACCGTCTAGTCCGGAAGCTTATGCTTCTGAACAATGAGCCACATCGCCTGCCCGAGGGACAGACCGCCTCCTGCCGGTACGCTGGGGAGTGAGGAAAGGATTCCCGCTCACATACACTTTCGGTGTAAGGCAGAAGCGCATCCAGGGGCTTCTCAGAGCCACAGCAAGGGGCCTGGAAGGTTTGGGCCCCCCTCTTTTGTTCATCCAGCATCTAGAGGCTTCCGAGGGGCCAGCGTCCCTGAGAACACAGGTGGTGGGCACAGCACCTGCCCTCGTGGAGCTCCCAGGCTGGTGAGGAACTGCTCACCATGAGGCGGGAAGAGCACAGGGCCACGGTCTGTCCGAGCAGTGAACGTGGAAGGACAGGGACCAGATGTGGCTTTTCAATTTTCCTGTGAGTTGTGACATCAGTCTCCCGCATCTAGCATATCACTTAGAGAGAGATGCTCAGGAAATGCCTGCGTAAGGACAGAGCCTGTGTTTCAGAGCCCAGCAGGTGGGGGTTTGAACACCTGGTTCACAAAGGTTGTCGAGAAAGTCGGCATCAGTATAAAAGCGTGTAGCAAATACCAGTAAGTGGCAATGACTATTGTCTGTATGTTTTCTGTGAACCGACCTAGAGGAGAAAAGGCGGAAGTCTTAAATGAGCTCGCCTCTGCCTCAGCTTCGTGCCGTTGACCGCATGTCAGCTTTTGCATGTGAGACCAGTGTGAGAAGCTATGCTCGTTGAGCAGAAGATTCTTTCTGTCTCGAGCCTGGTGCAAGTTCTGACTCCGTGTACAGAAACAGCCCGGCCCCGGTGGTGATCTCAAAGGATGCCGTTCTGCCTTTCTAACTGCACAACCTTCAGAGCTGGTGCCTTACCCGGTGTGGTGACCCTGGGGTGGGGCCACCACCTCCAGCTCAGCTCTTCTGGGTGCTGTGCACAGCCAGCTCTTAGAGTCACTGTAGGCAAAGTGTTTTTATTGTAGCTCGTGCTCTTCTCGCTCTGTTTCAGCCTTTTAAAAGTTATTTTCATTCCTTTTATTTATTTAGAGAGGGAGAGTACGGCATGGGGGGGAGGGGCAGAGCAAGAAGGAGAGAGAGAATCCCAGG
Source organism: Panthera uncia (assembly GCF_023721935.1). NCBI lineage: Eukaryota > Metazoa > Chordata > Mammalia > Carnivora > Felidae > Panthera > Panthera uncia. The sequence continues at coordinate 222,846 of NW_026057583.1, forward strand.
CAGGCTCTGCTCTGTCGGCACACGGAGACCAAGGTGGAGCTTGATCTCATGAACCGCGATATCGTGACCTGAGCCGAAATCAAGAGTCGGACCTTTAACTGAGCCACCCAGGCGCCCCAAATTATTTTCATTCTTAAAAAAAAAAATTCCTCACCACCTGTTGCAGTCTAGTTCATACGTTTTTTAAACTAGAAAATATTAAATTTCTTTTGTGATGAATTAAATGAATTGACATTAGCTGATCTGACCATAAATAAAATGTGAAACTGTCAGGATGACAAATGGGACCCGCAAGAGTGCAATTTATCAGTCTTTTAAATTTCTTACTGAGCCGGATACTTCGCGGGATCAGACCCAGGACACAGCCCTGGCATGCGGGTGAGATCAATAAATAACACTTGAAAATGCAAGAAGATATAGAAGTCTTAAAGATTTTTTTGAAGTGTATTTATTCTAAAGAGCCTAATCTTTAATTGAAACACTATAGCCGTGAACACGTTGGCTTACTCTTTATCAACTGTATTGATTTCCTACCCCAGACACTGTTTGGAATATAAGTATTTTTGTCGGTGATGATGCAGGAGACCCATAAAAGAAGGAAGCGTTTTGCTGCATCTTTCTGTGTTTGGCTAAGTGCCTTATCCCAATCGTCCAGGATTCATGGTCAGAGCAAAGGACAACCGGATCAAGTCCACCAGCCAAGGAATGAACTAAAAACCATAATTATCCAGTGTGGTTCTTGTGACCTCTGTTTCCAAGATTGCTCTTGAAGTTGAGCCAAGTGACAAAGGGACCATGACTTTGATCTTGATTATAAGAGAGAAATTTTAGGATTTTTAAAGTCACTTCTGCATCAGGGGAAAGGAATAAAAACAACCTGACTTTGGCCCCCGTGAGGTGACTGCGTCCTTAGGATCAGGAACCTCCCGAGAACTTGTACCCATCCCTGACCAAACACGGAGCTGGCATTGTGGCACGGCAAATGGTCTCAAATGATTTAAATTGCCTTCCCTATGAGTTTAAACATGGAAGCAAGCCCTTCCCTTCTAAACCCTTGAATTTCTGGCATCAGACATCAAGTGGAGAAGAGGTGTCTTCTGTTGCTTGGAGAAGGTGTTGTGTAATGTCCTACTGAGTTTAATTAATACTGGGATTTCTTGGGTTGTTTTTTTTTTTGTTTTTGTTTTTGTTTTTTTTAACTATCTTTTGGAACCACAAGGTAAGGCCAGGAAACTTTGCCTTGCTTAGAAGGCAGCATTTCAACCTTAGAAGGCAGGGGAGGTCCTGTACCTAGGGTGACCATATGATTTAGCATCCCAACTTTTGAGAGTACAAGAAGACCTTACTTACGACTATGTCAGAACAAAAGACCAACTCCGGGACTCTCCCAGGCAAACTAGGATGTACGGCCACCCTGCTGTTGCATGCTGTAGAGATCACCCAGGCTCCAAGCCATCTTGTCGTAAGGAGGTGCAGACAGTGATTTTGGTTTTGTTTTGTTTTGTTTTGTTTTGTTTTGTTTGAGAGAGAGAGAGAGAGAGAGAGAATGAGAATCTCAAACAGGCTCCATGCTCAGCGCACAGCCCAATGTGGGGCTTGATCCCATGACCCTGGGATCATGATCTGAGCCTAAATCAAGAGTCAGGTGCTCAACTGACTGAGCCACCCAGGTGCCCAGACAGTGATTTTTAAGGAACTTCCATTGTGTTTTTACTGCTCAGTCTGTCTGAAGACCTTTGATTAGATCATGAGTGCAGATGTTTCCATAAGCTTCTCCTATGTACCATTTTGATTGATGGGGACTCAGTTTTGGATCACATTCATGATTCCAGATTGACCAGCACGAGTTGTGTGGCCTCTGCAACCGTTGAGTGTTACCATGGCAGAAGGACACGGGAAGGTGGGAGGGAGGAGGAGGTGGGTGGAGGGAGAACGTGACAGAGAAGGTGGTGCATTTGCAGAGGCTCAAACATCTTGGAAAACCATCTGGCAAGATCATGTGCCGGGAGTCACCGCGCGTGGCAATGGTGCCGAGGGCCCAGAGTTCAGGAACGTGATGGGGGTAGAAAATACCCAGAGCAGAATTGTGGAGAAGCAGTGACGGGCTCTGTGCTTCCAGGATCAGATCTGGATACTTCACTTTCAGACAGAAAGTGAAGACAGACAGACAGAAAAGATAGTTTTAGATACCACATACCTACGGAAATAGAGCTAAAAGCGCTCACTCGTGAAAATCTTTCAGGGAGAAGGACAAGGCCAGCTCCCATGCTACGCAGAGAGGGCTCTCACTCTAATTTCTGCAGATGTTTTCCTCCCGAGTGACTCCGCTTTGCAGTGGCTTTCACAACACTGAGAAATGACAGGGGCCACTGGCCCCAAACGCCCACCAGGAGTCACGTTGTTAGCCTGACCAGATCGTTCTCTTGGATTACACTTAGCGGGGAAGATATTCAGGTACTTCTTGCCGGTCCCCGCCACGGTCACGCTGGCCGGTAGTGTGTGCTCGAGTGCCACACGATTCAAGCCTCCTCCTTACGGTGCTGTCATTTGTGGCACACCCACCACGTTCTAGGCCCAGGCCTGGCGTGGAGAATATAACGATGACGGTGACTCAGAGTCTCCATCCACCAGGAGCCCTGAGTCTCTGCATCCCTGTCTCTGAGCCAGCTTCGTCACACTGGTGCCGCTTGGGAAATGGCTCCCGTGAAAGTAGCTTCCGGGTGGCCTCAGCTTTGTCCTTCTCCAGGGGCATGAGACTGAAGAAAAGTCCTTCTTGTTCTCAGCAGGTTGCCTTTCCCAGATGGCTTGTGGTACTCCTCTTTCTAAGGCCAGGTTAGTGGCTCGTGTTTCGTCCTGTCTTTTAAAAGCTCAACAAGATTAGATACCTAAATCTTGTTACCAATGCTAATCCCACAAGGATTAAATACATAGAACCCCATTAAAATCCTCCTGGGATGAAAAAACAGATCCTGTAGCTCTTAGAACAGTCCGGGGAGCGGCTCCCAGTCCCTGAGGATGTTTGGGAACTGTCGTCAGGTGGAAATCCCAGGAGAACCCGACGCCTCCCAGAAGGCAGATCCTGGAGCTGGGCTGACACTGCCCTTGCCTGGGAGAGAAGGCAGCTTTTCACACAACATCCAAACAGCTTGTCCAGCATTAGGCAGGGCTGGCCCTTCATCCACATCAGATGTATTTGGATTTAATTAAATTGAGGCTCCCGAGGTGTCTCCACCATTAGCTGTAATTGCTTCTCGGTAGTGTAACAGATCTGAGTTTTGTAACTGCCGCAGTGACATCTGAACATCTGTTCTAGGTCTCAGGTAATTAGTCTCAACCTGAGTAAAGATAGACAGGCCTAGGGGGCAGCTGGCTGGCTCACTCAGCGGAGCATGTGACCCTAGATCTCGGGGTCGTGAGTTAGAGCCCCACCTTGGGTGCAGGATTACATAAATAAATAAAACTTAAAAAAATTAAAACCTTTGGGGCACCTGAGTGGCTCAGTCGGTTAAGGGTCCGACTTCGGCTCAGGTCACGATCTCGAGACGTTGCATTTTGAACAGTTCTGCAATGCCGCTGCTGCTGGCCCAGGGACAACACTTTGAGAACCACTGGGCTATCGCTAGTGCTTAAATCTCACAGTGATTTAACCTCGATGCTGCTTTTCTGGTTCACTCTTTATAAGAAAGATTACCAGAAAGCACTTGATACGTGCTTTAAAGACTGGCGTTTGCCAGACCTAGAGGAGGTGCCTGGCTGTGTAGAGCAGAGACTCACCCCCTGTAGAAACCTGGCTTTGAGGAAATATGCAGAAAGCTGCTACCAGGCCGACAGCCCTGCTTCCAGAAGCTTCCAAAAGGCAGAGCAATGCCTCCACACGTGAAAGTTGCTTCCTGCAAGTGGAAGGGAAAGGAAAGTCTGAAACGGAATGGCCCAGAGACAGAGCGAGAGTATGCTTCAAAATCTGCTTTTTCGGGGACGCCTGGGTGGCTCAGTCAGTTAAGCGTCCGACTTCGGCTCAGGTCATGATCTCACCGTTCGTGAGTTTGAGTCCCGCGTCAGTCTCTGTGCTGACAGCTCAGAGCCTGGAGCCTGCTTCACATTCTGTGTCTCCCTCTCTCTCTGCCCCTTCCCTGTTCATGCTGTGTCTCTCTCTGTCTCAAAACTAAATAAATATTTAAAAAAAAAATTTTTTTTTAAATCTGCTTTTTCATATTTGCCTGAGCCACGGAGGTCCTTGTCCCTTATATCAGTGATTCTCAGCCCCGGCTGCACTTGGGAAGCACCTACAGATCTTGTGCAAGACCTCCCATGCCCGGGTCCAACCCCCAGATACTCTGATTTAACTAGTCTGGGGAGGACCCAAGCATTGGTGTTGTTTTACAAGATCCCTGGGTGATTCTAATGTGCCATCAGATCGACGCCATCACATCGAAGCTTTGGAGAAAATCTAGAAACCTAGATTGGCCTTTTCAAGTCTTAAGTTACAATTACTTGTTTAAAGTAATTTAAAAAAAAATTTTTTTTTTAATGTTTATTCATTTTTGAGAGACACAGAGACAGCACGTGAATGGCGGAAGGGCAGAGAGAGAGGGAGACACAGAATCTGAAGCAGGCTTCAGGCTCCGAGCTGTCAGCACGGAGCCTGACGCGGGACTCGAACTCGCGAACGGTGAGATCATGACCTGAGCCGAAGCCGGACGCTCAACCGACTGAGCCACCCAGGCGCCCCTTGTTTAAAGTAATTTAAACAATGGCTGAAATGGTTTGGGCAATGTTTACGTGGGTGTAAGCATGTATAAGTTCATTGTGCACTTTCCTGAGTATTATGTTATGCCTCATTAAATAAAAATAACAAAGAATAGGGCAGGGGCTCCTGGCTGACTCAGTCAGTGGAGCGTCTGACTCTTGATCTTGGGGTCATGAGTGTGAGCCCCATGTTGGGTGCAGAGATTACTTTAAAAAAAATTAGGGCGGCTTTCTGTGTATTGTTAAACAGTGGTTTTCAAGACATATCTATTGTTTAAAAAAAGAAACACAAAGTGCACAAGGTTACTAAATAATCTGTATGTTACCACTGATCTTTTTAAAGAGAATATTAGAAGTTACCTGTGACCACACCTCTAACGCTATTTAAATTTTGCTCCAGGTGCATGTTTTACCTATTCCGAAAAAATTTTAATGCCGGTTCCTGGGCCTGGCCCTCATTTTACTGAGTCAGCTTCTCTGGGGGCGAAGCCCATGGATGCCCATTCCTAACAGCCTCTCTCAGCAGGCGATTCTATACACATCGTAGTTTGAGAACCCCTGCACGGGCTGTGCTGGACTGGCTTGGGCCGCATCCCTCTGTGAGAAGAAGCTGTGAGAGGCGCCTGGCCCACTGCCTGCTGGTTAGGGAAGAAGCTGTTCGGCCCTCATTAGGGGTGTCAAAACCTCTGAGCTGGTGCCGAGGTCAACCGCTCGCGTTTCCATTATAAATTTTTTTTTTAAGTTTATTTATTTATTCTGAGACAGAACACAAGCCAGCAGGGGAGGGGCAGAGAGAGAGAGAGAGAGAGAGAGAGAGAGAGAGAGTCAGTCCCAAGCAGGCTCCACACTGTCAGCACAGAGCCCAGGGTGGGGCTCGAACTCACGAACTGTCAGATCATGACCTGAGCCGAAACCAAGAGTCAGATGCTTAAGCGACAGAGCCCCCCAGGCGCCCCGTGTTTCCGTTATAAATCCACAGTCTCCTCACGCCATGTGTCGTGTGCACGCGTCTTGCCAACATCCCTCTTTCCCTGTTAGGTTTCATTTTAAGTCGGCTCCCTGAAGAGCCTGGGGCTGGGTCTTAGAAGGATGTGACAAACCCCTTCACCCACATAGGGCACTACCCTCCTCCTCTTAGCAAAGCCGCTGAGGCAGAACACGGCTTCGCAGGCTTCCCCGTGGAGCCAGCTGAGACCATCCCTCCTGGGCAAACAAGGCCGCCTCCGTGCAGAGGTCTCCTCTGTGTCCTTCTGAATGCGTCCGTCTCCCTCGGCACTCTGTCCTTACGTCACCAAAAACATTTTATCCTTATTCTATAGAGCATCCTGGCCGTCCCGCTGGACTGAATTTGTCTTTCTGTCCTTCCCCCACGCTGACAAGAAGATCCTGTAATAACATACACTTGGTACTTTTCTTAACACCATGAGTCATTGTACACATGGGTATAGAGTCGTGTTTTGGAGCCTGAGAAGCTGATCCCAAAGGGTTTTGCTCTTGCTTTCGTGTATGTCTGTGTGCGAACAAATGTGCTCACGCACGCCCTGAATACCTGTTTTATTTATGTATTTATTTACTTATTATTTATTTCTACTTTTGAGAGAGAGAGTACGAGTGGTGGAGGGGCAGAGGGAGAGGGAGAGAGAATCTTAAGCAGGTTCCATGCTGAGCACGGACCCCGACGCAGGGCTTGGTCCCACGACCCTGGGATCAAGACCTGAGCTGAAATCAAGAGTTGGACGCCCAACCGACTGAGCCACCTAGGTGCCCCATGAATATCTGTTTTGATTTCCATGTGCATCTAGAAGGTTTTTCCACAACCCACCTTCAAAGAGCATTGCACATCTGTTGAATACATCTGTCTATACCTCTCCTCATGGGCCCTACTAAGACCGCGTCTCCTCCCTACTGAGGAGCATCTGGAAACTTCTCTCCAGGTAGCCCAAGAGAATTGTCTGTCTGTATGTCTGTCTCTCTCTCTCTCTCTCTGAACACACACACACACACACACACACACACACACCCCGCTCTCTCTGTTACTATCTTAGCACCCATTTAGTAACCCTCCAGTTCACGTTTTTTCCAGTCTTTTTGCGCCTACAGTGATGGAGTGGCCTTCCCTCTCTGCCCACAGGCTGCACCTGGGAATTTGGAGCCATGGTAAACTACATCAAGAAGACCTATCCCCAGACCCAGCTGGTCGTCGTGGGCTTCAGCCTGGGCGGCAACATCGTGTGTAAATACCTGGGGGAGACTCAGGCCAACCAAGAGAAGGTCCTGTGCTGTGTCAGCGTGTGCCAGGGGTACAGCGCGCTGAGGTGAGTGGCCTCCCCGCCTGCTCCTGCCTCTCTCCCCCGTTGGGGTCTTCGGTTTGCGCTCCGCTCGTTGAGGTGCCCCAGTCAGTGCTCCAGCGCTGGTCTGGGAAGACCAGAGGGACCGTGGAAGTGTCTGGGCCTTGGAGGCACCTTGGTTTGCTTCCACATCATACACGGGAGTTGTCTTACCAGACTCCTTAAGCCCGATCCGCAGCTGTGCTCGGCGATCAGATCTGTAACTGAATAGGCCGCGGTTTCCCTGTGGAGTCTCTGCGAGGTGATTTTATCTGTTGGTGCTGCAGGAGTTTTGTAAGAACTGTGGGTTTACCAAAGAACACGAGACGGGTAACCCAGAATCTGGGAGCTGGGTCTTATGACCCCAGATCCCTCCTGCCTACAGAAGAGTTGAGTCTCGAAAGACATGGGGAAGGATCTGTAGAAACCGTGGAATCTGTGCCCTCACCTTCAAATACTAGTCTCCGTTCGGCATCCCAGACATCACCACAAGGGAGACGACCTGCTAGATAAAGGTTTATCTTACCCCTTAGTCTCCTGCCCACAGAGCCCCGCAGGATGAGCCCTAGGGGCGCATTATCATCTGCTCTGACTCCCCCTCAAGATCAGTGCTGCCCCAGATCTCCCGAGAGCCAGCAGACACACACGCTCATTCATTCACGCACACTTCTCCAGACTCTTCAAATGCATCCACATTTTTCCCGTACTCACTCTTCATGATAATGGCTCTTGTATAACGCATGGGTATGACCAATTATTAAAGATCTCTTGAGGAAATCCAGTATTGCACAAGAAAGTAAAAAAAAGTCTCCGTCATTGATCCGACCTAATACCAAACAGTCCTTATAGTTAACAAATGATTCCTTCCTTTTGGCCTCCCGTTATCTCTCAAAATGCTGCTTAAACCTGTTTCAGCATTTGCTGATGGATAGAGGCTGTCTGTTGTTTCCAAAGATACATATTAACTGGAATTTGAAGCCGGCACAGCCAAAGGGCAAATGCAAGCCTAGAATTCAGCCTCTGCCCGTGTGGCGTAAAGCTGGCCAAAAAGGAGGATTTAAATGGGCCCGAAAGAAGACTTGAAAAACATCCCTGACGGAACCGTTCCTGAGTTCTAGGGCCGAGGCCTGGGTTCTAGTTTTCCTCACCTGCACAGTGGGGAGACAATACTAATAAATTGTACCTACCTCGTAGTGCCGCTGTGAGGGTCAGAGGAGTGCACACATATGCAGGGCAGGGACGTAGAGAGTCCATCAGTGACCAGTAATGACCATCGTTCATGGTGGGACAAGAAGGTAACGCTAGTGGGTCACAAAGACCAGTCTGGTGAACTGGTGACAGTTTTCACTGCGTTAAGAACCCCTCGGGGGACCATCTTAGAAATATATCCAGTTTCTTGGGTCCCAGCCCTGGAGATTTGGGCTCTAGAATCTGGGGCATGAGGCCAGGAATCTGCATTTGGACACATTCCACGAGTGACTTCTGATATTTAGCCACATTTAGCAGCCACTGGGCCTGGGGATCTCAGCGGCCCCTCCAGCTCTAGTATCATGGGCCGAAGTGATGATACTAGATACCCCTCATCCTCCTGCCGGGAATCCTCCCCTTCACTGCCCTCTGTGCTCCGGAGAGCCAGCTGAAAGGACACGTCCCTTGATCTTGGCTAGAAATATCCAGTTCCCAATTCATAGCTGTTATGTAACCGGAGTTAACCAAGTTGCTGAGAGGGTAAGGTCCCTACCACAGGATTCAGGGGAACGGGTCCTGACACAAGGACCCTCGCCTGACAAATGGTCCGGTTTTCAGCAAGCCTTCTATCACCTGTAAGATTGGAATCACCAGAGTCCCTTCCTAAACCCAGTGCTCTGAGCACGGACTTTGTGTCCAGAGAGCACAGCATTTGATAAGTGGGAGGATGTAGGACAAGTTTGTTTTCTTTTTTTTTTTTTTTTTTTTGTTTCCACCAAGACACAAGATCTTAAATGACCGCAGCTTCTTTTCCTTTTGCTGCAGCAGCGCCATCTGCTGTTGGCAAGAGCATATGATCCGTGCGGTTGGTGAACAAAGGGGTTTGCCCTCACGCGAAGGGAGCTTAAAATCTGCTAAGTTTAGACTCTGTGAGGTGCCGTACATTTTGCAGACAGTCTACACCACCTTCCTTTGAGACCTCAGAGATCGTCACACTCATACTTACTCATTATCACATCAACCTCATACAGTAAGGAGACAAAGAGGCAACTTCATCCTCGGGAGCACAGAGAACCCACACTAGGGCCACGATCCTGTGGCCCTACGTACACACTGGAAGTGGTGGCAGGTCAGGGGGACCCCATCGCCCTGTGTGTGCGGGCGCCACCCTGGGCTCGGGTGCCCTCAACATTTTAATGAGATCTACTCCCCGAAGGACAGTGCCTTACTCAAAACCAGTGTCACCTTTGTTTCCTGCCAAGGCTTGAGGGCGATGAGCCTTTGTGGCACTGGGACGATGGCAGCCATGCTTCCTTTACGCCGAGGTGGAGCAAGGAGGGCTCGTCTGCCTCTGCCGGGGCCCCACGGGAGTCCGTGCTGCCGGTAAATCTCTCCTAGTTGAGCCTAGAGAACCGCTTGCCAGTGACCCATCCCCTCCCGCTGGCTTCTCACCCCAGTAGCGCACCAGCCCCGTAGCCAGAGCCAACCCCAGGCCAGCAGCCGTGCCCGCTTGCCGTAGTTCGCAAAGCCTAGCTGCCGCCAGAGAAGCTCATCTAGGATGTGCCGAACCACCCGAGAGCAGGATACAAGAACCCGAAATGCCTGCCGTCTCGTAGACTTCGCATAGTTCCCTCAGCACAAGCAGCTGCCAGCCAGTCCCGGAAACGTGTGCGGTCAGACTCAGCGCAACTCTGGTTGAATTAATCATTTGAAATGTTCCTGCAAAGACTCTTGATTCTAAGTTCGTGCAGTGAGTGGCGATCGGCCAGGAGTGGCGGTGCCAGAAGATTACCTGCAGGTTAATTCGTTCCTTGATTCGTTTGGTTCCTTCGGCCAAGGCACCCTTCTAGGTAACAGGGACACAGCCAGGAACAAGGCGGAAAAATTTCCTGCCCTCATGGAGCTTAAAGAAAAGGGAAGGAAAGCCTTTCGGGGGGGCTGGTTTCCGATCAAATCGTGTCTTCATTCCTAAGGGAGCCCTCAACAATCTGGCATTGCAGAATCTGCCGGTAATAATATGATTCGAATCCAAGCGTGTCATTACAGTTGGGGGATGAGAGACAGCCTGTGTCTGAGGACCTCACGGCAGTTCTCGACAGTAGAAGGATATTTACAAAGCAGCAAACCAACCGATACGCGTCACTAATAGATTCTACACTAGGCATCTGGGTGCCCAGGAAGTCCCCAGTCAAGCGAGGAGGCCAGAGGGGAGGGCTCTTGGAAGGAGGTGAGGGTAGGCACAGGGTCCGGGGGGTGGGGGGGGCGCCCTTAAAGGACAACAGACAAGTTCCCAGGTCTCCGTGTCGGTCGGCTCCTGGCTGGGGGAGCATGTGAGCACCGCTGGGTCTCAGCACAGTGCTTTCCGCAAGCTTCCCTGCCGCAGAGAACACCAGACATCACTTTCCAGCCAAATGGCGTATATATTCTCTTGTTTGCTCTGCATGGGCAAACCCCAGACTATGGCTGCGTCTATGACAAAAGCAAGGGCTGTCATTCATAAAGTCCCTCTATAGACTTGTCCCTTCATCGGATCTGTGTTTATAGTGCAAGAACTGTATGCCGGTTTTAACAATCAGTAATTTTGCATCAGAGCCAAGCATGGGGGGAGAAACTGCTAAGTTTAGACGAAGCTCTGTGGGCAGAACTCCAGCCTGGAAGAATGCTTGGCTTTTCCACCACTGGGGTGTGAAGCTGACCAGATGGCTTGCCCTTAGTGTCTTGGGGGTTTTTGTTTATTCTTTATTGCTAATTCTTTCCTCTCAGAAAAATGAGAGTGACAGACCCTTTCACGTAGTAATCCCGTTCCTATAAAAGGATATCCTCAGGGCAAATAGTCTGATGAGGCAGAGAGGGGACTGGCAGTCCCTACCCTTGTCTGAGCTCCGTGCCCCACCCTGCCCCAAAGCCCCGCTGGCTGGAATGAAGGATTCTGGGCCCACGTCCCAGTGCAGAGATGGTTTTCTTTCGCTTGCACTCTCAAGCTGAACTAGCTAGAGGTGATGACCTCTCCCCAGGTCAGTCCTGTCCCCCGAACCAGCTGCCAGCCAGAAGCCCTCTTGCCTGGGTCTCTCCGGACCAGACGCTCCACCGTCCTTCCTCCCAGAGGCCACGCTGTTCAAGGCTGTTTGGTTTCGCCCCCAGGACAGTACGACTGTCTTGCAGGGCCAAGCTAGAGATAACCGGCACCTGTCCAGCAGGAGGGATAGTCATAAAATATTATCCACAAATCACAGTGGAAAACAAGGGAGATTTTACATTTAAAAATCAAGAAAATGTGTAACATAAAAGAACGTGTATATTTAAAAAAAAATTTTTTTTAATGTTTATTTAGTTTTGAGACAGAGAGAGACAGAGCATGAATGGGGGAGGGGCAGAGAGAGAGGGAGACACAGAATCTGAAGCAGGCTCCAGGCTCTGAGCTGTCAGCACAGAGCCCGACGCGGGGCTTGAACTCACTGACCGTGAGATCGTGACCTGAGCCGAAGTCGGACGCTTAACCGACTGAGCCACCCAGGCGCCCCAAGAACGTGTATATTTAAAGTAGTGAGGCTACATCGGGTTCTGTGCTGACAGTGTGGAGCCTGCTTGGGATTCTCTCTCTCCCAGTCTCTCTCTGCCCCTCCCCTTCTCCCTCTCTCTCCCTCTCACTGTGTGTCTCAAAAATAAGTAAATAAACATGAAAAAAGTAATGAGGAGCGCAACTATGTAAAAATAAGTAGAATGGTGGAAATGGGAAGTCCTAGTTTAACGGATGTAAACTTCCAGATTCACAAGACGGAAAAATTCTGGAGATTTATGACCTATCACTGTGAATATGCTTAACACTACCGGACTGTGTACTTAAAAATGGTTAAGGAGGTAAATTTTATGGTATGTGTTTTTTTTACCACCACGATTAAATTTAAAAAAAAAAAAAAAAAAAAAAAGATTGTAGATGGGCAAAACTTGGAAGAGAAATTCCCTTCCCCAGAGAAAAACAGTTTTCTTACACTGGTGTGATAACATGCCAGGAGATGCTTAACATGGTTTGATTTTAAAGTTTCTTTAGCACATTACGTTCAAGGTATGTTGTAATATTGCCTACGTCCATGTCTTCTTTTGTAGCCTGCCTTGTTGTCCCTTTTTGGAATGTTAGGGTCACGTGTGCCCAGGTTCACAGAACCTGCGTCTCATTCTCATCCTCCATGTTTTCTCGAAGACCACAGAAAAGATGTTTGGCCGCCCTCGCAGGGTCTCAGCACTCTGAGATATAATTTACTTGAGCCGGGAGACTTGAATTCCTTTGGGTGTTAGGTGCGTGCTTTCCCCATCTCATTCTCTTCTGATTTCAGTTCCTTTTAATCAGTGCTTAGTCCACTCGTTTTGAAACTCTGAGTTGGGAGGTTGAGCTTTCTCTGAGCAGAGCCCCCCAGCAGCGTGAAGTGCTTGGCTCTGCTCCTCCCTGCCCCGGTGGATTGCCCTGAACGTGACTGTGGATGCCTGTTTCCTTTGGATCCTCTTCTAAGTGATCTAAAAATCCGTCATCTCCCACAACCTTTTATTTTTATTTTTTAAATATTTTTTTAATGTTTGCTTATTTTTGAGAGACAGAGAATAGAGAGCATGAGGGAGGGAAGGACAGAGAGAAAGGGAAACACAGAATCCAAAGCAGGCTCCACGCTCTGAGCTGTCAGCCCAGAGCCGGACGCGGGGCTCAAACGCACAAACCACGAGATCATGACTTGAGCCGCCGTCGGATGCTTAACCGACTGAGCAGGCACCCCACCCACAACACATTTTAAAACTCTCATAACTGTTCCAATAGAAACCGCTCACCAGCAGGTGGCTGGGAAAGCAGTGCAGAAAATATCTTATTATTTAACATTACATTGATCATAAACAAAGGCATTTTAAAAGAACTTTATTTGTTTTGATAAAAGGTAGGTAGACAGATGGATGGATAAAGTTCTTTCAAAATCCACACATGTCCCGGTGAAGCATGCTGCTTTGGGAGGTACTCTGCTTCTCATTTGCAGTCTCGATGACAGAATAGCTTTGTGACTCTCGGGAGGCATCAGCCCTGGCAGAGTCATCCTGGTTCTTTCTGAAGTGGATGAAACCTGCCTTCCTGGAGGATTCAGAGCCTTCTCCTGACTGTTCATTATGACACATCTCTCTTGTGCCCTCGTTGGCCAGACTCTCCTGGTGGCTCAGCCCAGGGAGCCCATCCTGCTGTCCCCTCTCTCTCGTAGAGAACGTAGCCATCTAGAGACAAGCCAAGAACGTGGAGGTTTGGAGGCGCCAGGGTGGCTCAGTCAGTTGAGCACCCAACTCTTGGTTTCGGCTCAGGTCATGATCTCATGGTTCACAGGTTCAAGCCCCGTGTCAGGCTCTGCACTGACAGCACAGAACCTGCTTGAGATTCTCTCTCTCCCTCTCTCCCTCTTAAAAATAACAAATATTTTTAAAAGAAGAACACAGAGGTTCTGCTGTTTGGACAAGTAAAGGGGTTCCTTCATTGTCTGGAGAGCCGAAGTCCCCTGTCTTTGGTGCCCAATTTGTGGCTTGCTTCAAACAACGTCTGCCAGATGTCACCCAAATGTTCTGTTCATATTTTTCCACCTTGGACCTTGGGCTCAACCCAGGAATGTGTTTTCTTGCGAAGAGCACTCTTCTGCTTCTCTTGCTGGAAGTTTCCCTCATAGCCACCCAGGGGCCTCCACAGGGTTCCTTCCAGTCCTGGTCCCATGTCAGCAAGTCCTGCTGATGCCTGTGAAATCTTGCTTGCTCTCCTCTGAGTTTTGTTCACCCTGTGTGTGTGGCCCGCCCGGGGGCCTGTCGCTACCCAAGACCGCAACAGTCTGTCCTTCCCTGTCCTTCGCCATTTGCTGGCAGTCAGTCCGCCATGTTTTCAGGGTTTCAGCTGAGTGTTCTCTCCCCTCCTGATCCATTCGCCTTGGTTTCCAGGCACACGTCTGTCCCGTCCTTAGGAGACACACGCCGCGTCTTTCTCAGGAGCCTGCCCGCCCCCCAGGTCTCCTCAGCCAGGGCCAGAATCCAGACCCCTTACCACCACCAGCTGGCCAGCTCTCCACTCACCACATCCACCATTAACAGGAGCAGCGAAACACCACTAAAGTCCTCTGTCGGGCCTGTGATAAAGCTGTCTAGCTACCTCAGCCATAGAGCAATCGGTATGAAATGGATTCTCTCCTTCAACCCCCTAATCTGTCAGATGAGGCTTGGTGAGGTGAAGTGGTTTTGCAGAGTCTGGTGACCTATGTGGTGGGGTCGGATGGGCGGTATTCAGGTCCCTGCTCCGACTCACCAGCCGGGTGGCCTGGACGTCTCGTGAGACCTTCATGCCGCCGCCCGCCCCAAGGCCCCCGGCCCATCTGCCACACCAGCCTGCTCCTGCCTCCTGCCTCCTCTCGCTGCAAAAACAGGGCAGCAAAATGGGAGTTCGGCCTCAATGGGAAGTGCGCTGTGCTCCACACGACCCACCGGTCACTTTGCCGTCCCTGAGAATGATTGTTGAGGCTCACAGTTACCCGGTTAAGACTAACTTCGGCTTTTCTCTGTATCTCTTTGAACTTTGATCTCCTCAGCAGGGCAAATAATTTTCAGTAGCTCATAATCTAAAATAATTGTCTATTTTCTTTCTTTTTCTTCTTCCTCCTTCATTATGATGGAAAATTTTAGGCACATATAAAGTAAAAAGAGTAAGATATTGAATTCCCAGGTGCCCATCACCCACTTAAGCAATGCCTAGCTCACAGCCACTCTGGTTCCTCCACAGCTCAGGCACACTCTGCTACCCCAGAAGCTGATTATTTTATTTTCTTTTCTTTTTCTTTTTTTTTTTTTTTTTAATTTTTTTTTTTCAACGTTTTTTATTTATTTTTGGGACAGAGAGAGACAGAGCATGAACGGGGGAGGGGCAGAGAGAGAGGGAGACACAGAATCGGAAACAGGCTCCAGGCTCCGAGCCATCAGCCCAGAGCCCGACGCGGGGCTCGAACTCACGGACCGCGAGATCGTGACCTGGCTGAAGTCGGACGCTTAACCGACTGCGCCACCCAGGCGCCCCGAAGCTGATTATTTTAAAGCAAATCCCAGGCATCATATCATTTCATCTGAAAATACTTTACTAGTTTGCACTGAAAGACTCTAAGAACTTTTTCTTATGTGACCACAGTACCATTATCATGCCAAGAAATGAATGATTCCCTAATATCCCATTTCTACTCAGCGTTCAGATTTCCCTGATTATCTCACAGAAGGTTTTTAATAGTTGGCTTGTTTGATCAGGATCCATGTAATGCCTATGCGTGGCATTTGTTGATCTGTCTCGTAAGTTTCTTTTAGTCTATAGATTCTCCTCTCGGATTTCCTTCCATATATTGTTGTTGTTGTTGTTGGGATTGAAGAAATGAGGCCTTTTAAAAAATATATGGAATGAATGCATTTATAACACATTGCCCTTGATTATGTTTTCTTCAACCAGTATAAAATTAAGTGTTAGTTCCTTAATTTTATACACAAAGGTGGTGAAAGACAGTCCCTGTGTATGCTGAGTAGTAAAGCAGAGATGCTAGGAATCCGCGTCAGCCAGCATTGATGGAGGCGGATGGTTCCAGCATCCTTCTTCCCTGTCCTCCTCAAGCCCAGGGCCCCTGTGCGTCCCCCAGAGCCTCTCGGTGAGTGGTGCCTGTGATCTTCAGTCAAGAGAGCCTCCGCGGTGCTGTCGCTCAGGTCTTAACGTTTATGGTCAGCACCTCCCCACTTCCTGCCTTATGCGTTCCCTCTAATACGAAGGACGTGCTAACCAAAGCATTTACGAAGTCAGCCAAGGAAGAAATGGACAAAGGCAAGAGAAAGCTGGGATAATGAGACTGTCTGCTCTCTGAGGAGGGGGCAGCCTGGGTCCAAGGTCAGAGGAGGGGATGCCAGCGGAGGAAGCAGGTTCTGCCTCATGGATTGGGTGACTTCCCTCCTTCCTCCTCGCTCAGACTAAGAGGCAAGTGTCCAGATCCCTGCCTTAGTCGGGGTCCCACCCACAGTGATCTGGCCTATCCTTTCTGTGTGTGCGGCATTTGGGGAGCCCCCCGTGCATTTATAGAAGGGCCTTTTGACCTTTGAAGGCGGTGTTAGCTTTCCCACGGTTTATGTGAACTTCAGCCCACGTTTTATGAGCATGTCACACACCATTAAAGCCACAAACCCTCTTGCTTTTAACCTCCCACTACCTCTTATTTTTTAACCATGGTATTATGGGAAATGTTTGCCGTTCCAAAATTGAAGGGTGGCAGCCTTGGGGAAATAACTTTTATAAACTCTTCTGGATTAAAAAAAAAAAACAACAAAAACCTATGAACCACCCCGTCCCCTCTTTGGCCATCTGGGATAGGAAACCGATGGACCCCGCGTAGGAATGGTGACACCCGGGTTCACCCCCAGAGTGGAAGCAGGCCTCGAGACCCAGACGTCTGCAAGGTGGGAGTTAGCATGGACCCGGTGATGTTTGGGTTCACACCCAGGGAAGAGAGCACTGAGCAGGGGGGGCCGAGCCAGGCGGTGGGAATTAGCACACTGGTGTTTGCTCACCTGTCGTGTGGCCAAGGAAATCTGCGCAGGTGCGCAGAGAAGGCCGCACTTTCCCTTGACCTGAGTGCGTGGTGGTCTCCTAATCTAGAGTGGGGATAATACTACCTGCCTTTTACTGCTGGGACTCAGGCGGTGGCCCTCATGTCAGGTAGGCCTAGTCATGCTGCCGGTGCACAGTAGCTTGAGGGGGGAAAAGACTTCAGAACGAGCCGCAGCAGCCGCGCCCAGGGAGGGTGGGTCGCCCGTCGTCTTCTTCCGTTTCCTTGCCCCTTAAACATTCTAAGGCTAATCAATAGAAAGCCCACCACTGTATGCTTTCCCTTTGCCTCTCAAACAGCGACCGAGAAGTTCTTTTAAGTTTTTCCCTGCACTGTGCCTCTCCACACCCCCACCCCCACCCCCCTTACGTACTCCTTCACTAAGCCAGAAAAACCGTCTGGCCAGGTGGGAAGCCAAATGGATGTGTTCAAAGGCCAGTACTGGCAGGTCCTGAGAAAGGCCACTGTGCCGCAAGGGGGTGTCGGGACTGCCACCCACAAAGCCTGTGCCCCCAGAGAGCTTCCCCGCTGGGGCCTTGCATTCAGCCCTGCGGCTCCCCTACGGAGAGCCGGAGACCACCCCGCAAAGACCCGTGTTCTGGGGCGGGAGCCAGTGCCCTCCTCCTCCAGGGAGAGGTGCCGGGAGCACCTTCTCGGGGCCCCAGCACGGGCCGCTAGCGGGTCCCTACAAGGCCTCCCTGCAGCGCGTCTTCCCGGGTGCGGTCTCTCACTTCCCCCGTGGTTCTTTCAGGGCCCAGGAGACCTTCATGCAGTGGGACCAGTGCCGGCGCTTCTACAACTTCCTCATGGCGGACAACATGAAGAAGATCATCCTCTCGCACAGGTGCGTCGCCTTCCGTGCCCCCTCAGGAGACCGTTCCCCTCTGAGCTCATTCCCGAGTCACGAAGGCCAGAACTCGCGGTTGTCCAGGAGGACGAGAGAGGCAGGGTTGCCGCAGATTCTCTGCCGACCGCTTTGTGACTCGCTCAGAAGCAGACTGGTCCCGAGCTACCCAATTCGCCAACTCGCTTTCTGCTTTCATGATTCCCCACGTACCCAAGACGAGGAACCATTCTACGCCATTCTTGCCCAAACTAGAGCAACCCCGAGGGGGCCTGTCACGGTCTGGGGACCTTTCTCCTTAGGCTGCTCTCGTGCACGCCTCTGCGTGTTCCCCATGCCGGTCTTGCCTCGCTCCTGCTCACGGTGCTTGGGTGGGGTCGCCCCTGACCACGCTTGGAGCGGCGCCCGGCGTGCGGGACAGGTCAGTAGGTATTGGCGATGGCTTTATCGTCGTGATTGTGAATAGTCACACCGTCCCTCCCCCTTCCCCTGCACCCGCCTTCCCTCTAGCCGGACTGGGCCACTTGGAGGTCCCGCGCCCTCTGGCCTCTCCCACGCCACCGGGGCCTCGCCGAAAATGCCCTTCCTGTCACGTCTCCCCAGACTTTAGGTCCGTCTCCGTGCTCCTCTGTGAAGCCAACTCCTTCACCCCCGAACTGTTTTTCTGTTGCTTCCCCGGTGTGAATCCTGTGTCTTGAACTAAACTGTAAAGCACTGGAGGGCCTGGGCTGCGTTTGATCCACCTCCCCCACCTCCAGAGCCTGGCACATCACGGGGACGCAGACAGAGCAATTTTAGAGGGGTTTTGATGCCATCCCAGGAAAGGCGACCTGACTGATCTCAGTGGTTAAAAGAAAACATGGTAATGGCCTGCCCTAGCCAGGCGCCCCAGACTGGGCAGGATCCACGTGGAGTCTGGCCAGGGCTGGTGCTCACAGGCCCCTCAGGCTGCCAAGCTGCTAGGCCCTTGTGACTGGTGCGGGGAGGTACAAAAGGAGGCTTCTGTCCCCTGGGCTGACCGGATGTAAACTGTTTTCACTCAGCTGGTGGTCTTTGGGTCTCAGCTGTGAGTCAGGTGTGGCTCAGCTGAGGTTCACAGGGGGCTGGGGATTTGCTGACGTTCCAGAAGGGGTGAAGCCAAGCCTCTGACACCAAGTGCAGGTCCTCTGTCTGCCTTCCACACTTCTGGAACGGGAGGGGACTCCTCCCAGGGAACGTTTGTTTGGCCACAGGGCCCAGTCTTGCCACTAATTAATCAGTCCAGAAGGTCCATCATGTAATTCTTAACAAATTGAGGGAACCCTTTGAATGTGCTCTAGGTGTATTTACATTTTTTTCAATTTCCTACAGAAAGCCAAACATTTAGAAATTTTAGGGGCACTTTAACCTGTGAGTTCTAGGGGTGTCTGGATGGCTCAGTCGGTTAAGCATCTGACTTGGACTCAGGTCATGATCTCACGGTTTGTGGAAGCCCTGCGTCGGGTTCTGTGCTGATGGCTCAGAGCCTGGAGCCTGCTTCGGATTTCTGTGTCTCCCTCACTATCTCTCCCCAACTCGTGCTCTGTCTTTCAAAGAAATAAACAAATGTTGATAATACTAAATAAATGTTAAAAAATAATAATAATAAATTGTGAATTCTAAACTGTAGGTATACAATCTTCCTCATAATCTTTTTGGGGGAAAGATGTTAAAGAAATGTGCTCTTCTTTGAGAGGGGTAGTGAGTAGACACCAGAACGTGGAGGGCCAGACCGCAGACTCAGCCCTCCTTCTGCTATGTGCCTGAGACCCTGCAGGGGATGAAGGTCTAAGTGTGTGTGTTTTGATCTCTACCTTTATTATCATCTTCTCAAGATGGATCTTGTTCTTAATGGAAATGACTATTCTTCGGAGTATACGTAAGCTTTTTAGCTAACACATTGGAGAGCAGTTGATTTGCCCCAGCGCTAAATGGGTTTTCCAATGTCTTCCTTGTTAAGTGACTGAAACAGCTCCTAAAGAGAAAGGGGTGGTGTCAACACCAGTGTAAAGGTGAGCCCTCGCCCCCCACTGTTTGGCTGACCGCCCACCACTCTCTATAGATCCCTTCCGAAGACCTCCCCTCCCCTTCAGTGAAGGATTTGTAATATAGTTGATCCTTGAACAATTCGGGTGTTAGCTGCACAAGTCCACCTGCATGTGGATTTTTTATTTATTTATTTTTAAGCATTTATTTCTTCTGGGGAGAGCACAAGCAGGGGAGGGGCAGAGAGAGGGGAGGACAGAGGATCCAAAGTGGGGGCCACGCTGACAGCAGCAAGCCCGATGCGGGGCTTGAACTCACCAACCATGAGATCATGACCAGAGCCGAAGTCGGACGCTCAATCGACTGAGCCACCCAGGCACCCCTTGTGGATTTCTTATAGTCCAGTACTATAAATATATTTTTTTCCTTATGATTTTGTTATAACATTTTCTTCTCCCTAGCTTACGTTATTGTAGGAATACAGTACATAATACATGTAACATACAAAATATGTGGGGTTTTTTTGTCTGAGGTTCTTGGCAAGGCTTCCGGTCAACAGTAAGCTATTAATCGTTAAGTGTCCAGGGAGTCAGAAGTTCTGTGTGGATTTTTGACTGCACTGGAAGCTGGCGCCCCTACCCCCGCATTGTTCAAGGGTGACAGTACTCACCTAGGCTCAAACCCGCTCTTTAGTTTGTCTAGCTGCCTCCGAAAAGGAAAACAAGACCTTGGCAATCATCTTTCTGCAGTTATTCAAAAATCAACATTGCAAGCTCATCCTCTGGAACATTCTGAGGGCTGAAGGGATCTCTCTCCGACTTGCCCTGTATCCCCTGTCAGATACTCTCTCCTGGCTTGACCCCCTGGGGAAAGGAAGCAGGCTCTGCTCACGGTTATCATCTGCCCTTTACATGTTTTTTTCAGCTTTATTGAGCTGAAAAATAAAATTGTAAGGTGTTCCAAATGTACAACACGATTTGGTTCATCATCTGCTTTTTGTTCTGTTTGCTGTTGTGTCTCATTCTAGGCAAGCTCTTTTCGGAGACCATGTTAAGAAACCCCAGAGCCTGGAGGACACTGACTTGAGCCGCCTCTACACAGCCACGTCCCTGATGCAGATTGATGACAACGTGATGAGGTGTGTCCATGCTCAGGGGGCAGGGCGCCAGACGTGGGGGCTACAGGCCGGCATTGCCCAGCTCAAGGGCTTTTCCTCTGCCCACTTCAGCATTAAGGTCTTTTTTTTCCCTTTGAATAAATGTCTAGTGTTTAATAAAAACTGAAGACTGCACAGAAGAATCCAAATTTCTAGTTGCCCTTAGAAAACAAGAAGTTCTCACCACTCATTCTTCATTCTTGTGCGGTGTAACTGGGCTTGAAAACTGGGGACCTGGGGTGCGCACACCCTAGTTGTCCATAGCCCTTACCCCACCTGCCGTGCTCTGACCCTGGGGCAGGGATCAGGTGCCACGTAATTTGCATTTGCAGGAGAAGGAAATATTTCTTGCGTTTATCTGTGTCTCTACCCAAAGTAAAAAACAAGAAATAGACAAGGAGGGCTGTGCATTGCAAGAAAACAGAGCCTCTTTCTTTGGGGCAGTGAAGTCTCTCCTGAGTATAATGCATAAACCCTGCCCACTTCAGTCCTTTATCCTTCCCTGCCCCCTCCCTTCAGGCACCTGAGGCTGAGACCCTGACAGTGTCTTCCTTCCTAGCACCCATAGTTTCTGATTGAGCTTAGCCTTAGCTGGAAAAGGCAACGTTGATCTCTGGCCTCATCGTTCTCTTTAAAAACAACATCATTTTTATTTGATACCTTCAGGCATGATCTAAAGCAAGCTAACTGTTCACCCAGTAGATAGGCAGATATTGACCTGAGGGTGCTTATCTTCCTTACAGGATTTTAGTAGCTTTCTTACACCAAGCAACCTTGAAATAAGCCTGTTAACGGTTATGCAAAGGAAATAGACACTACAAAATCACTGGTATGTTCAGAAGTTGAGAATGGATTCTACCCACTCTCACTGAAGATGGGAAATGCGACTTTATTGTGGTACTAACAAGAAAGAAACCAAACATTTAAACTCCCCCATTGATCGTGTGAATTTTTTTAAGCCCCAGAGGGAGTGGTGTTCAACTCTCCCTAAAGCTCTTCCTTTTGAATGGTGTTGGATCGTAGCAGTTTTCATGAAGGTCACCAGTAATACTGGAGGCCTGGAGTGCTTTCCTGGCCCTCTGGGACCACAAAGGGACTGACTGCATGCAGACAGGTGGCCCAGAGGTGATGTCTGCGCTCAGCCACTCCCTGCAGAGTAGACCGTGGCTGTGCAGCCTGAACTTTCTGGAGGCTTCCCAGGCAGAGATGTCTATGGGGCCTGGCAGTGGAGGAGATGTACATCTTCAGGGGAGGCATGATATCTTTAAGACGCCAGTCAGGATAGAACACAACCACCATTCAGATACCAGAAGTCCTAATGTGCATCAGAAAGAGGTTTCCAAAGATCCCCTGGCCTGAGGGTGACTCGGCCTGTTGGTGTCAGAGCCCCAGGATGAACAGGGCACAGGGCACAGCAAACCTACAGGACTTTCATTCTGGAACAACAAAGGTTTGGTTAAATGTCAATTTATCTCTGACTACTGCTCCGTGGGTGGACGGAATCAGTAACTGAATCTCTGTCTCATGCCCATTACCTGATACGTATTGCATTGCAATTCACAGTGGTCTGGGTTACTCGGCCAGGAAGAATTTTGTTGAAAAGAAGAGCTCTCATAAATGGCTTTGAATGTCATTTTCCTAGCGTCTGCGGTGACATCTGGTTTTATACTGACTCGAAGTGTGTAACCTGTGCTAATAAATACTATAGATAACACTGAGTTTCTGTGCTGGTGTGCACTTTACTGCCATAAATCTCAGTGCCGTTAAGGAAGGTGCTGTCCCTGGCTCCATTTTACGGAGAAGCTCAGAGAGGTTAAAGAGTTTGCCTGAGGTCACGGAGCCGGTAAGTGGCAGAGTCAGGATTTGAGCCCAGATACCAAAGCCAGAGCTCCTAACCCCTAACGCTGGTGCATCTGTACTGTCAACTGATGTGACGTGTCAGCGTGGGATGGGAGCAGTAATAAAATCCACTCTGCATCCGACCTTGTGACGAGTGTGGCTTCGTCCTCTCCTTCCCAGGAAGTTCCACGGCTACAGCTCCCTGAAGGAATATTATGAGGAGGAGAGCTGCATGCGGTACCTGCACAGGGTGAGTGACAGCACGGACTCAGAGGTAGCAGCAGCTCAGAAGTAGCATCACTTCCCCCCACCTTCACACCCCGTGCAACAAGCATGCTCCCCAACCTCCTCAGGCTCGAACCGCGGTAGCTGTTGACTTGGGCTTTGTTTGTGAACCAAACTCTGGCTCTCTGGGGCCTCCGTAAATTAATCCCAGAGCTGCCCCTAGGTGCAGAGCGGGACCAGTCTGCTCCTGTGTCCGTGTTAAAGCCCTTAAAATTACTGCAACACCCTTTTTTTTTTTTTTTAGTCTTCTTTGACAGTGTAATCTTGCCTGGTTCCTGCCATGGTCGTTCATAGATCTGTGTAGATTTCTTACAATTCTGGACTTTTTTTTTTTTTTTTTTTTTTTTTTTTTTGCCATTGTGCATTTTGTTAGTGTGGCAGCTAGGACTAAACCTCCAAGTTCCCGCCATGATCTGGTGAGCCCAGAGGAAAAGAGATGTATTTCTGTATCAGAACGATGAGGAACAGGTCTGCTGGCAAGATGGCCAGGTTTCTATTAATGCAGTTTCTGGCAGCTGCCATAAACTTTATGTGGATTAAATTAAGTTTGTTGGCCACTCATCAGCGCCCTCTGTTTTCACCTGCACCACCACCAAACCAGTCTCTCCTCATTCTTTGTACAATTGCTCCTTTCCCTCAAGCGCAGGACTTCCCATTTAGCCCTGTCAATGTCCACCTGGTGGCTCGGCCCCCTACTCACCCAGCTGAAGCACGTAATTGTGAATTGTGGTCCTGCCGTCTGTCACATCGGTCACCCCTCCTGGTTTAGCATCATCCCCCAGGCTCTGGGTGCCTTCATTGAAGCCGCTACAGAACCGTTGAGCTGTCTAGACCAGTGTTTGAGAGCGCCAGGTTGGCACAGCCAGTCTCTATGCTGCCCGGGTGCGGCTGTCCATAGCGTCTGAGTGCCCTTCAGCCCTTCTCCCCGAAAATGAAAAAGGCTATTTTACTACAATGGATGTTGAACGCAACCCCAGTAAGAGCTTCCCAATATCCACCAGCCTACTCTTGGTTTTCCCCTTCAGATTCCCCTAGAAAATCTCCCTTGTCTGGAAGGGAGCACCCTCCATTTGTCCTCCCCACAGTATAAATGGAATGAATGTGTACATCACTCTCTGTAGGGTCACTTTTCTGAAAGGTGGGCTAACCTGAAATACTGGGAGTCTCATCAGAAAGATTTTGCCGGTGAGCCCCATTGAGCACCTACCCAGGCTCCATCAGAACACGTGGGTCCCCTAGGACACCTGCCAGGCCGCCATCAGATTGCAGTTACGGTTCATGCCACCGCCAGGGAACACAGGCAGCCTTAATCCACTCGTGCGGTGGACTGAACAGGAACCCTCTTCCCTTTGCTTCAGAGGCATGTCCGGTAGTTGAATTTGAGCCTTGACTCGGGGGGACAGGGGGGTCTAAGAAAGGGAATCGATCATTTATTTCTCCTTTATTTTCCTGTTGCAGATTTATGTGCCTCTCATGCTGGTCAACGCAGCTGATGACCCCTTGGTGCATGAAAGCCTCCTAACCATTCCAAAATCTCTTTCAGGTAAGTGTTCCTTCCTGCTGCTCCCTTGGCCATTCAGCACGTTGCCATGGCAAACTCTGTCACCTTCATACTGCCGTCACCTCTTGTAGGTCAGCTTCTGTGGGGAAGGACATCCCGTGGCGGGGTTCTCGTTCAGCCTGCCTTGATAGTACTGGGGCTGTGATGAGCCCTGGGCAGAGCCTTGTGTTCTCTCTTGGTGCCAGAGATGACCGTCATTTATATCCATAGCCAAGAGGGGTTTGGGGAGTTCCCCAGTGTTCTGTGAAATTATTGTTTCAGGGTTTATGGTTCCATTAAATTGGAGAGTTTGATATAAAGAGATATTTCGACTTAAACATGACACGAGGGGCACCTGGGTGGCTCAGTCAGTTAAGCTTCTGACTTCGACGCAGGTCATGATCTCACAGTTCACGGGTTTGACCCCCGCATCCGGCTCTGTGCTGGCAGCTCAGAGCCTGGAGCCTGCTTCCGATTCTGTGTCTCCCTCTCTCTCTGCACCCCCCCTCATGCTCTCTCTCTCTCTCAAAATAAATAAACATTAAAAAAAATTTTTAAAAACCTGACACGAAAAGCAGAACAAAAAAGCCAATTCTGCTGCCTCTTCTGACAGCCTCTCCATCTGCTTTGAGGATAAAAATATAAGCAACTGAAAAAGCAAAGAACGTTGCTCATGGGAATGCCGCTGTGTTTCAGGCCGGCTCGGTCTCACCCCACGCTAGAGAGGGGCTGAGGGAGAAACGAGAGAGAGCGAGCGAGCGAGCATGTAGCAGCAGAAGGAAACACTTGGAAATCCCAAGACCACTTGCACTGCAATTCAGTTCCCCGGGACCCATTCTCCTGCCCTCTGTAGCCCTCCGCGACCATGTTTCTCTTATAAATATCCTATATTAAGCAGAGCAGGGGCCCTTCTGGCTCAAACTCCAGGCCAGGGGAGTAAAAGCCACAGCGGGTGGAGCCCCATGCCCTGCTCGGAGTGGATGTTGTGTGTGATACAGGTGTGTGAGGTGATAAAGCCGCCCGTCCTCAACCCGCTGTCAAGCCGTAGGCTCCCTGCACAAAAGCAGCCCAGTGAGCAGCGTGCAGCAGAGAAAGCGGCCGTGCCATTTCCTTCCGGTGTCCAGAGTAACACCAGTAGCTCTCATGCTGCCACGCAGAATCTATGAAATCGCAACTGAAAAGGAAGCAGAAGGCAGGGTCACCCCGCAAGAGAGTCCCGCAGAGCCAGAACTGTGCGCCCCAGGAGGTGCCTCCAAGGCCTGGAGCAGCCGGGCCCCTGCCAGTCGGTCCCCTGGGAAGACATTTTTCTGTGGTCCCTGGCCACACATGGCTGCCCATCTTGCCCTATCTTCACTAATGGCCTCTCCGAGCCCACGCGGGACTAGCCCACGTGTGGACTCCTGAAGTCAGGCTCCAGGTTAGCGGCGCTGGGCATGGCCAGCTTTAAGTTCTGTTTTAGTCTCAAACGAGAAGTGTCTGTGATGAAAGAACATTGACTCCGCTGAAGTAAATAACCGCATACGTGGCCGTGAATCCCTCCTCAAAGCCTGGCCCCCACCGGTAGCTTCGGCGTCACCTGGGAGCTGGTTAGAAATGCAGAATGTCAGCTTTTCCACCTGGCGTATTAAGGTACATTAAGGTGACAGCCCGGATTTGGAGGCACGGTCAGATTTGAAGCATCTGGCTGTATAATCAAATCACCTGGGGAGCTTTAGCGAGACCCGTGCACCCGAGCGTGCGTGCTCCCTCCCTCTCTGTCACCCCAGGTGATTCTAACATACACCCGAGTCTGAGAACCCTCTGGATTTCAAAGCGTTGCTTAAGCCGGTGCCCATTCCGCCCCAAAGCCAAGCTGTTCCAGTACCTGCTAGATCCCAGGCCTTGGCCACCCGCCTCATCTCCCTCCCACTCTGGTGAGTGAGGCAGAGTGAGGAGAAGTCGAGTACATCCTCTTGGTGACCTTCACCCGGGGGGAAAGCCCGGGCCCACCCTGGCCGGCGCCCTTTGGCACATCCTGCCTTGGAGCGCGCCAGACGGTGACTCACTCAGCTGCCTTCCCCCCGCAGAGAAACGGGAGAACGTCATGTTTGTGCTGCCTCTGCACGGGGGCCACCTGGGCTTCTTTGAGGGTTCCGTGCTGTTCCCCGAGCCCCTGACGTGGATGGATAAGCTGGTGGTGGAGTATGCCAACGCCATCTGCCAGTGGGAGCGGAACAAGTCTCAGTGCTCTGACACGGAGCAGGTGGAGGCCGACCTGGAGTGAGGCCTCCCGGACTCCGGCGCGCTCCAGCTGCCTCCCCTGGAACCCGCGTCCATCACCGGCTGTTTCAGGTCCCCCACCCCCACCCCCCACCTCCCTCAGTGACCTGGATCTGACCTCACGCCATCAGCGGGGACCACCCACCAGGCGCACCTGCGCTGGAGCAGGCGGCCAGTCCCTGGGGGCTCCAGCCTATTTTTGTGCTTAGTTACTGGTTTTCTCCACCGCCTTGTTCTCCACGGCGACTGGCGACAGGATTCTCACCCTCCTGTCCCAGTCTCGGCGTTTGATTGCTCTTAAGCCAATTACATCTAGTTTCCCTATGAAAAATGTGTCTGAACAGCAGTTTTGCTTTGCCAATCGAAAGGCTTGTCCCCCAGAGCAGTGAAGGATGTATGCTATTTTGCGGTGGTTGTATGTGTCCTTATGTAGACCCTGACAAGTGCTCGCCAACCTAAGCCGATGCTGACGATGCAGGTTGGCTTGGGAGCCCAAGCGCCCGGGCCTCCCACACTGCAGTCTGGCCTCTTACGTGGCCAAGAAAGTTCTCTTGAGTCACGAGCCAGGTTTCTCCCTTACAGTCTTCTAAGGCAGTCTCCCACACTTTTGCCGATGATGAGAATTACCTGGGGCACTTGTTGAAAATTCAGCCTCCCAGGTCCCTCCCCTGGGAGAGGCCGATTCAGTGGGTCCGGGAAGGGGTCTGGAGATTTTAATTTTTGGCCAGTGTCCCTGGTGATCCTCACCACCAGGCAAATTTGGGAAACACTGTTCTGCGGGGCCTTTAAATTAGAAACATCTCGTAGCTCCTTTTACGGAAATGTACACGTAGACGCGTCTCTTGGCTCCCAGGGGCCTCCAATGTATCAATCAAGGCCTGTCCTCGTGCAGCTGCCTTGTGTAATCACAGCGTGATGTCTCAGAAGAGGGCCTGGCAGGGAGTGAAGTTTGGGCTACGCCAGACTCTGCTTTTTACTGGCTGTATGACCCTGGAAAAGTCCCTTGAACTTCAGTTTCTTCAGGGGACTTGAACCAGGTGGATTGCCGAGGTCACTGCCGGTTCTAACGATCCATGACAAACTCAGCTCACTGAGGTCTGAGAGAAAGAGCATCCTTTCAGGGAGGCCTCCTGTAGATGTCATCATTCGCCTTTTTTTTTTTTTTTTTTTTCCCTGTCCCTCATTTTCATATAAAGTGGTGTTTTGGGGTTTTTTTAAACATTCGATTATCATTTTACTTTTTTAACCCAAGTCTTTCTAGTTCTGGCTTTTGATACCGAATAGTTCAAAAGCTGGATCTGAGTTTGGAGAAAGATCTTTCCAACCAAAAAGGGTGTTATTTTGAAACCAGATTTTTAATTTAATAGCCTATATTTACAGTCTGTTGGAGAGATCTTTCCAAAGTGTGTCTTTTCAAATGAAAATGTTATTCGAGGTTTCAAGTACTCCTTTCCTCCAGTCCTGTGGTACTTGAATATCTAAAAACCCTGCACTTTGAAAAATCGGCAGTTGCTATCTGGAACTAAATGGAACTGTGAGTGAAATTGTCTGAATACTTTTTTTTTTTTTTTTTTTTTTTTTTTTAATGTCCCTGCTTCATCTCCTTTGCTCCAGGACAGACAGGATTATAAATAGTGGGTCTGTGTGGATCTTTCAGGGGTAAAGGGAGCCAGGGCCTAGATACGCCCCTCAGGGTTGCAGGTGGATGTCTTCTGGGCGTCGGTCCAAGTGGCTGTGACAGTCACGTCTGTAACCTGAAGTTGTCTGACAATCACCAGGTCATCCTAATTAATAACATCAAAAGCAGCCGCTGTCTCAAAAGATGGAGATTTCTGTGGTCTCCACATTGTGTTGTGCTTTCTCACACACGCCAGATTCATCATTGTGACTTTTGCGCCCAACTGTTATGTTTCTAGTGCATTTCCTTTCCATGTTCTTTTAGCACAGATTGGCACTTTATCATCTACCCCCTCAATTTGGAAGCCGGCCCCTCCCCTCTTGCTTTTCCCTCCAGCCTATAACACAGCTGTAACCTAGAAGAGTCACAGTCCTGTTTCCCACTGGTCCCTTTGTTTCTCAAGACCTTTTGTGAAATTAGGTAAACGAAGCAATATCTAAGTGGGGCTGAATCGCCATCCCGGGAAGCAAGGGGTGCCTTTCTTTGCCTTAGGTCACATCTCTTGACCTGTTCTGACAAAGCAGTGGCCAGGTACCCGCCCCATTCAGGAAGAGAAAAGACACCAGTTCTGGAGGGGGACCAGAAGTCCCTGGGGCCCCATGGAGTTGAGGCAGGGGTTGGGGCCAGGCCTTGGTCGCCACACGACCGGAATTTACCCCAGGGGAGCGTGGGGGCCCTGTCCCAGCTGAAGTCTTTCTATGTGTGTGACTCCGAATGGCACTCACATTCCATTTTGGCTCACATGAGATCAACTGAAGCCCTTTGTTCAGGCTTCAGGCTCTCAGGCATGGAAATGAGAATGTGACCGTGGCGGTCTTACAGGAGAATTTTTGTTTGTCCCTGAATGAGAGCACAGAGGCATTGAATTTACAGAGATGCAAACCTGCCTAATAGACAAGGGAGCGGCATTTTATATGTAGGTCAGCCTTTTCCTTCCTGCAGCTTTCTTTGCGTGTCTTCCTGAAGCCATTCATTGCTGATGAAGGTCCTGTCTGGCTTGAAACAAGGCCGAATGTTCAAACATCATTTGAACATTATATCTTAAAATCAGAATAAAGATATAACTTGCGTGGACCTAGCCAGTCCTGTTGCAGGGGTAACATATCGACACATGAAACACCACGGACGGGAGGCACCCGCATTTCTGCCGTACTCTCGGCCTCTTAAAGGGTTAGAAGGCACCTTGTGAGCAACTGATCCGGGTCAAATTAACATTACCTGGAAAATGGCGTCAGGTCTCCTTGATACCTTGTGTCACAAGGAGGTTAAACAGACTTCAGGAAAAGCTCTTCTCTTCCCTGCGGTGAGTTTGCACCAGTGATTCCAGAGCGGAAGGAAAGCAAGAAGTGGTTTGTTGTCAATGTATTTGCACCTCTCTTTAGCACCTTACGCTTGCGAGGAACCCGGTGATGTACCGTAAGAGGTGAAACAGGGCTGAACAGGAGCGTGCCCTTTCTTGACCTGGTGGTAGGGGACCAGGGTCCAAGAGACCCAGGTTCTTGTCCTGATTGTCTCTAATTCAGGCTGGATTGCGGGCAACCACTTCACCTCTCTGAGCCCCAGTTCCCTCACCTTAGACCGCCTCTAAGACCATTCACCTATTTACACACCATTTGCCTGAGGACCCATCCTTGCAAATGGCAGTGGCTGCGTCCAGGCTCCAGCGTCATCTTGGGGGGGCTCAGACAGAGGGAACTTCTGCCGAAGACCCTCGATGTTGCCCAAAGCCCTGTGTCTGACTGGCTTCTCTTTAGACTCTCCGCCGGCATCTCAGTACCCTTGCTGTCCCGAGGGTGGTCTTGTGACTGGGACAGGTGCTGACCATTGGAACTAGGCGAATGTCCCCAGCCTTCTGTGTGATTCAGAGCATTGAGATTCATAGTCTTATTTCCCGGGGCAGAAATCCTTCCCGCTCAGGCTTTCATTCTGAAACTACAGTCTTCATTAAAGCTGAGCTTTCTGGATAGCTGAGCTTATATGCCTGGCATCTGAATGAGAGCTCTCTTTGTAACTGTGTGACTTGAGATCCCTTCTGCCAGCTCCAGGGGAACAATGCATGTGTTCTTGTTGGTGTTTGCCAGGCGAGCAGATGTCTGAGATGTGAGAGGCTTTTCTTTTCCTGTGGCGTCGATTCGTAGAGCTCAAGGAAAGACCCCTGAAACGTCACGTGGAGTCCAGAGAACTCAGGGCTCTATCCTCCAGGCAGGACAGGAGAGTTACTAAAAAGCAATTCACCACAGCATCGCCGGGAATTGTTCTCTGTGCCCAGAAGGCCTTACTTTGCCTGTAGAGTATCCCCTGCTGTTCCAACAATAGTGCGGCACTGGAATTTAAAATCTGCCGTGGAAGTTCGAAGCGAAGCCACAGCAAAACCAGAGAATCCTTTCGTGTGGCCTGTGAGCTCCTTGTTACGTTAGCTCCCCCCACCCCCACCCCTCGACAGCACGCATGGTTCACAACTGGCCAAATGTCTCATCCTCCGATGCCTCTCTTCCTTCCCGGCCTCGCTCTGTTCTTCGGAGCCACTTTGGACTACTTGGATGCTTCACAAAGCCATGAAAAGTGGCCTGTCTGTGGCATTTAGAGGCCAAGCAGTGGAGGGAAAGGTTTTTTCCTCCCTCTGTTATCTAAGCAGAAGGAAGGACCCCCCCTTATTCATAAACTAGGATTGCTTTTGCCAAATTGCATTTGAAGCTGAGGGAAGGGGCACCGGCCCTTGCTGGCAGTGGGAACCGGAACGCTCTCCAAAACTAAAGCTGCTTCCTCGGGCCTGCCTCACTGCTGCTGCCGCCCCCGGATGCCACCCAGGCATCCTCCCCAAGTGGCCCTTAGAAGCAGACTGCAGAGCCCAGCTCACCGGCCATTCCCAGACTCCCAGACAGTAGACAGCTGCCCCTTCTGGAAGAGCCAGCCCCCCACCCCACCCCACCCCACCCCGAACTGTTTTTCCTGGCATGTACGTGGGGAAAGCGTTCGTGTATCTCTAATGAACAAGCTGGAGTCAATTTCTAACCAGTGGGTTGTCTTTCACCTTGACTCCAGTCAATTAGTAATGAAATCGATAACCTACTTTCTCCCCGCTTCTGGTCCCCATTAGCCAAGAAATCTACTGTTGCCATAAGTTGGGGACTGTCCATTTATAGCCCCTGCAGAAATACCCTTCATCTCCACGGGCATTCTCCTTCTAGACCACCCACGTTGAGGAGCCCAAGTCATTGACGGGAGTCCTTGCCGCCCCCCTCGGTCCCCACGCCAGCCGCTTCTCTCCCAGACTGTTCCCAGGGACTTGGTTCATCCCGGGCATAGGACTTCGGTTTTGTCTGGCTTTTGTTTTGGCCTCTTCGGTTTTCCTAAAGCACAAGTCCGTGTAGAATCCTGTCACCTCTCCACACCAGTTCCAGAATGACCCGGGCCTCTCCCCACTGCCTCAGGAAGACCTCCACTGTACCTGAGCTTTTGACTTCTGCCAATGCAGCTGCCTTAGCAACACCAGGGGCGGGGGGCGGGATGGGGAGCGGGGGCCATCTCTCCTTTTTCTGGTTGGACTCGGTCAACCACATTCTTCCGTTGGCAGATCTGCTTCCAGATTGATTTTTGAGAACCATCGCTTTCGCATTCCTAATTTTTGTCTGTTTTGTTTTGATTTTGTTTTGTTTGATTTTCTGAAACATAAAATGCTGCCCTGAAAATCATGTGTTTTTGAGTTTGTGTTCTGACGGCCTCCGTGCTGCCGGATTTTGGGGGGGAAATACAGGATCCTCCAGCACAGAGGCGTTTAAGATTTGCAACTAGCAATGCAATTTTTTCTAAATATGAGGATATTTACCTTTATTAAGAAATTATACTAAACAATGGTGTCCTTGATCATTTTATGTTCCCATACTCCTTTGGGCTCTATTTTGATTCTGTGTGGTGGTAAACGAAGATCATTACAAACAAAAACTGTAATTTTGTTATCTTTGATTCAATGGAATTTCTTTACTTAAAAAAAAATAAAAGGCTAAAACTGTAGCATGGCTGTGTGTCCTTTGCACAATAAGAGTTTCTGTCTAAAAGGGTTCTTCCTGGGGCTCCTGGGTGGCTCAGTCGGTTGAGTCCAACTCTTGATTTCGGCTCAGGTCATGATCTCATGGTTGGTGGAATCGAGCCCCAAGTCGGGCTGTGCCCTGATAACACGGAGCCTCCTTGGGATTCTCTGTCTCTCTCTGTCTCTCTGCCCTTCCCCTGCCTTATGCGCATGCACGTGCATACATTCTCTCTTTCTCTCTCAGAATAAGTAAATAAACGTCAAATAAATGGATGGATGGATGGATGGATGGATGGATTCTTCTGGTGCCTTCGCCAAATGTGAACTTGAAGGAAATGGGCAAAACGCCGAGTTCTTATCACAAGTGCTTTTCACCCAGCCTTGCAAACAAACACCAAAGAAATGACCAACCCCAGCCTTTCTGAGCAAGAAGGCCTGGGCATGAGATACCAACACTGTAATCACTTGCTGTCTAGAGTGACCCTTGTAGACACAATGTAAGGGGACATGTAAATGGTGGGTCCCACACATGATTTGTATGCTTTTCTCACAGTGTTCTTTGAAAAGACTGAGTGAGGGGCACCTGGGTGGCTCAGTCGGTTAAGCATCTGACTCTGGGTGGTTCAGGTCATGATCTCACACTCTCTCGTGAGACCGAGCCCGGCGTCAGGCTCTGCACTGACAGTGTGGAGCCTGCTTGGGACTCTTTCTCCCTCTTTCTCTGCCCATCCCTACCCCCCCCCCCAAGTAAATAAACTATGAAAGAAGAGGAAGGAAGGAAGGAAGGAAGGAAGGAAGGAAGGAAGGAAGGAAAGATTGCATGCATGAACATCACCTAAATTAAGATGATACTGGGTTAACTGATTGGTGGCAGTGGTTTCTTCTCCTTTGTATCTGAATCCAAGCTAAGGGTCTTCAGGGCCAGGGACTGGCCCCACCAGGAGAGTTGTGCCAGTCCACACCCTCCCAGTTTTCTTCCCTCCTCGGCTGTGCAAAACCTTTGACCGGCAAGGTGGGGTAGGGAGTGTTGGTTTTGGAGGATGTGCAGTCACATGACCGGAGAATGCCCAATTCCAGGTTTCAGAGCGTGTCCCTCCCTAGTAAGCAAGATTCCCCCACTTCCTTACACCCACAAAATAGCCAGATTATTGTGATCCAAGAAAACCAACTCGCAAAGAATACTGCCTATGAAAAGTACCATATGGAAGAGGTTTCCGGTCCAGGGTGTCAGGTTGGTTGATGCCGACAACTTCCCAGTGTGATCGGCACGTGGCTGAGCCTCTCCGGAGGCAGCCCTTTGGATTTGTGCTCGGTGACATTTACCTACAATCACTCGCCCATCCCAGTGGTGCTATTTTTTATGATACTTTTTGTTAACAGGCCCCTCTGCCCCAGCCCTGTTAGGGAGTACTTTCCCAGGGCAAGGACCAAACACCTAACTGGATGGTTCTCTGTACGTATGCCAGCCTTCCTCCTCATTTCTCTCTTGGGGATCCCCCTTAGAGGTTATCAGTATCTGAGCGGTTGGGAAGACATTACAGGCAGTTTGGCCTTGAACCGACGAATCTCTCCCCAAAGGGAATAAGTTAAATCCCCCTCACCTTGTGGCTGTGTGCACCCAGAACTTCATTTTGATTCATGCTTTTTCTACCCCCTTTAGAAATACCCGGCGGGGCGCCTGGGTGGCTCAGTGGGTTACGCATCGACTTACCCTCAGGTCATGATCTCACAGTTTGTGGGTTCGAGCCCCGCCTCAGGCTCGGTGCTGGCAGCTCAGAGCCTGGAGCCCACTTCGGATTCTGTGTCTCCCTCTCTCTCTGCCCCTCCCCTGCTTGCACTCTGTGTCTGTCTCTCTCAAAAATAAGCAAACGGTAAAAAAAAATTTTAAGAAATAACCAGCATCTCTACTGAAAACAGTTTGGTTTCCTCCTAAGGTTACCTCTGATGATGGTGACACTGACCTGGGATAAATCAAGTTCTAATTTCATTGTTCCTATTTCCTTCCTACCCATACTTCCCCCACCCCCAGAAATAAAACATCTGATGCGAAGTGTGAGCAGTGATGGGGCCAAATGGATTTGGAGCCAGAGTTACTGGTTAAGGCCCCATCCTAGCCACTTCCTGGCTCTCTGATCCTGAGCAAGATTTAACCTCAGGTTTTTGGGGGAAGGGGGGAGGTTTGCCTGTAAGATGGGAATACTTACAAGAATGCCTATCTCTGGATATTGAGAGGATCAAATAAAAGAATATTTTTCAAAGTGCTAGTGTTATTTTGGGGCAGTGGTCTGGCTTTGTCTCCTTGGTTCCCATTCACACATCACCTCCTGGGACAGTGTAGAAACCAGACGAAAAGAATGTACGACTCCAGCTGGGATGTCTTAACTGCTTGGCCCACTGGGAAAGCTGAGCTGGGCCTGGAAACGGTTTTTAAAAACATTCCCGGGCCTGGCGGTCATCATCAAACCCTGATCCGCATCTGTTCCTGCCTTTGGATGGTCACCTTGGGAACGCAAGTGCACCCGCCCACACACTTCCTGCCTGAAGGCCGGGCAGCCTCTGGGCACAGCCCCCAGGGAGGAAATTGCTCTGATTCTGGGCCGGATAGCCACCATGAGCTGCTGCCTTCCCACAGGGGCGTTTTGCAGCCCTGCTCCTCTGTCCTCCCCGCTCAGGAAAGAAGAGCCAAGTGCAAAGTTCGCGTACAAATCCTTAGATATTAAAACTTGCCGGGGTGAATTCCTCCATATCCTCACCTCCTCCGTATGTCGGCACACAGGCCTTGGAGCCATGTGCGTTTGAGCCACCTGGGAAGCCTGGAGAGCTCTTCGTGCCCAGGCCACACCCCAGACCAAGCACATCAGAGTCTCTGGGGATGGGGCCCAGGCCTGGAAGTTTCAAAGCTGCCCAGGTAACTCCAGCCTGCAGGGATCTCATTAAAACTTAGATTCTAATTCAGCAGATCCGAGGTGAGGGAGGCCTAAGATTCTGCACGGCTAGCAAGCTCCCAAGTGGCACAGACACCACCCTGGCGGGACCCCACTTTAAGTAGTGAGGGTCCTGAGGATCCTGTGAGCTTCCAGACCCAGCAACACCAGAGCCACGCCCACCACAGTAAGTGGGATGAAAGATGGTCCAGTTCACCCCTCAGGTGCCTCTTCAGCCCTTTTCCTGGCTAGTTTAAGACCCATGCATCCCTCTTCCGGCAGGCTTTGCATGCATCCCTCTTCCCGCAGGCTTTGCCGACCGCCAGGTGGCATTGGATTCCTCCAGCATCCCCCTAGGTAAACCAGAGACTGAGCGGTGTAGCCAGTCTCGTTCAAGGCTCTCTGAAGCTGGTGGCCCATTTCCCTACTGAGGCCTCCACCCACACCTTAACAAATTGCCGCCATCTGCTGACAATATTCCCCGAAGACCCGCGTGAGGATGGCAGAAGTGCATGGTTGGGACTTGGAAAACCCTCGCTTTGTTCGAGTTACTTCTAGGTGGCATGATTCCTGCCTCATCCCAGGTGTCTCCGGAAAGAAAGCTGTTGAGGGCAGCAAGTGGCTAGCATAAAATTCAGGTTTCATCGTCCCCCGTTCCATACTTGGTGGTTTTCAAGAGAGTATTTTATTCTCTCTTTCCCTCTCATGGCTGTGGCGGTGGTGGCCGCATATAGGAAACCAGCATACAAGCGGCTGGGATTTTGCGAGGCTGAACATTAACCTTTATGGTCCTCAGACACATTCTCCCAAAAGTGGCACCACCTTCCTGGACAAAGGTCTGGCCCAGCTGCCCACCTCTCTTTCCTGTGGGGGGTGGTCTCTGTGCCTGGAGAGGCAGTAGTACCAGGACAAGACCAGCAGGGGGCGATGCCAGCCCACAGTCGGAGCTCACTCACTGGGTCCCAACCACACAGCCTTCCTTGTCAGAGCCCAGCCCCGAGTTAAGGCGCTAGCCCTGCTGACCGCAGCGGAGACCCCAATGATCCATTTGGATCTTAGTTGAGAACTAATGCTGCCCCAAGAGCTTCCTGGTCAGCATCTGCTTGTCGGTTTTCTCCACATCCTGATCTCATTTGTAAATTACAGCCCTTACTAATCAGAGGGTGGGCCTGGGCCGCGTCTACAAGGGCTTCTTGCAACTGGGGGCCAAGGGAAAGATAGGAGTCACGCAAGAGG
The DNA here is from genome assembly GCF_023721935.1 of Panthera uncia. Classification (NCBI taxonomy): domain Eukaryota; kingdom Metazoa; phylum Chordata; class Mammalia; order Carnivora; family Felidae; genus Panthera; species Panthera uncia. The sequence goes on from NW_026057583.1 coordinate 259,523, forward strand.
GATCAGCCTCTGTTTCCCTCAGATTTGGGATACAACTCTTTCACAAAAGAATTCAAAGTATATCTTGAAAGCTTTAAAAATGTCTTTAACTCCGCCTCAGCCCCTCCCCCACTCTACCAACACCTCTACCCTACCGTCGCCAGTGCCCCCCATCCTGGCCAATGCAAGTTTCCGTTCTCTTATCACTTGACTCCTCAGCACCAACGCACCGTGGTTCATGCCCTCATTCTTGAAATACTTTCGCAGCTCTAGATGTCCTAGGAGATCCCTTGGGGTACAACCAGAGCAGCTCCACTCTTTCCAGCTCAAATACGAGAGTCATGTGAAAGATTTGATGTGGAAAGGGGGACCCTCGCCTTTCAAAGGGTTTTTGAAGAGTTTGCAAAAAAGGGTTTGGGGAAAATCCTCCCTGGTCAAGCCTCCCACCCCTCCACCCACGATAATTTGCTGTGGTTCCTCCTCCAGCTCAGAAGTCTTAGGTAAATATCATTTATGACCATGGATTGTCGACTGTGAACATTATAAAGAAGGAAGTTACTGGGGTGATGAACATAAACTGCAAACCCTAGAAATGAAAGAAGGAGTATAAGAAATAAATGCATATATATGTACATTCACATATACGTGTACATGTATATACATACCCACACCGGAAAACAAGAACAAGGATTCTCAGTGGATCAGAAAAATTCCTGGAGCGGGAAGCCTGGGGGGCTCAGTCAGTTAAGCATCCGACTTCAGCCGAGGTCATGATCTCACAGTTCATGGGTTCAAGCCCACGTCGGGCTCTGTGCTGACAGCTCAGAGCCTGGAACCTGCTTCTGATTCTGTGTCTCCCTCTCTCTCTGCTCCTCCTCCACTCGCTCTCAGTCTCTCTCTCTCAAAATAAACATTTAAAAAAATGCATTTTAAAAAAAGCTTTAAAAAATAAAAAGAAATAAAAAGAAAAATTCCTGGAGCGAAAGCAGATGGGACTGGATTGAACCGGCAGCCCAGTAAATAGCTGAAGGTCCTTTCCCAAAAAGTGGGTTCAGTACCAAGGGTGCTTCATGCCCACAAGGAGGGGCAAGAGTGGAAAAGCCCTGGGATGATCACTGGGGTCACTCCGGGGGGCAGGGGGCAGCTGGGCCAGCCAACCCTCACCCACCACACTGGCTAAACCATGGGAACAAGCATCTGTCTACAGGAACAAGGAACATCAGTGGAGGATCTCGGGAGGAGTTATCGGTGACCGCACGCCCGGTGTCCAGCAGCCAGTCCTTCTCCAAGAGGGAGCAGCACGCTCAGCAGACGGGGGGCCTCTAACGGGGAGTCTCATTGGTAGAAATGAACACGCTTGGGGCGCCTTGGTGGCTCAGTCAGTTAAGTGTCTGACTTCTGCTCAGGTCATCATCTCACCGTTTGTGAGTTCAAGCCCGGCCTTGGGCTCTGCGCTGACAGCTCGGAGCCTGCTTGAGATTTTCTCGCGCGCGCGCTCTCTCTCTCTCCCTACCCGACTTGCCTGCGTGTGCACTCTCTCTCTCTCTCTCTCTCAAAATAAAGAAACTTTAAGAAAAAAGAAATGAGCACGCTCAAAAATCACCACTTGAGGAAGGCTAACTTTACAGATGGAAAGCATTTGCATGCGTCAAAAGATGCACAGCTGGAAAATGAAAGTGTATCACGGTAGAGTGCCTCAGGCTGCAAAGAACTTTCACCGATGAACATTAGGACAAGAGTACTCAGAGATATCATCTATACATGGTTGTTTTTTTTTTTTTTTTTTTTTGAGAGAGAGAGAGTGAGAGCGAGCATGTGCACGCAGGAATGGCAGAGACCACAGTCAGCACGGAGCCTGACTCAGGGCTCGAACTCACGAACCTCGAGATCATGACCTGAGCGGAAGGCAGACACTTAACCTACTGAGCCACCCAGGTGCCCCAGAGACTGGTAGTTTTACCTACATGTACAGATGACGGGGCACCTGGGTGACTCAGTCGTTTAAGGGACTGCCTTCGGCTCAGGCCATGGTCTCGCCGTTCACGAGTTCGAGCTCCCAGCTGGGCTCTGTGCTGACAGTGTGGAGCCTGGAACCTGCTTTGGATTCTGTGTCTCCCTCTCTCTCTGCCCCTCCCCTGCTCATTCTCTCTCTCTCTTTTAATGTTATTTAATGTTAAATAAACATTAAAAACACACACACACACACACAAAAACCTACCAGTATAGGCAAGGGGGCTAGAGGAGAGAGCCTTTGGTGGGGAGACCCCAAACAGGAGGAGACACAACCGTCACTCTGGAAGGGGATCCAAGTTCTGGACCATCACGGCACGCGTCACACTGCCCCCGACTGAGGGGACCAGGCTACCACAAAATGGAGCCACTTCGAAGCTGCTTCCACAGAAATCCCAGAATCCCATATGGAAACCCCCTCACCTGCCTACCAGTCACCAAAATTGCATGTTTGCCAGATAATTTTATATCCCCCACTCTTTTATCCTTTAATTAAATTTATTTATTTATTTATTTATTTATTTAGGCAGGGGAGAGACCTATAAATCAGCCTCTTTGCCTGTTTTCACAGACCCTGAGAGGCAACACTGCTAGAAAGGAAATCATCGAGAGGCTTAATTAGAAGAGTCTTTGAAACTCAACCCCGAGCAAGTCACTGTCCTGAGCTTCAGAGGCTGTGGGAATATAACTGCCCCCAATTCTTCTTGTCCAAGGGAACTCCCCCTGCTTTATCGTCCCTGAACTTGGGAGGAGGGTGACACCTGAACTCATCCAAGCACAGGGAGGAGCAGAGGAACCACCTCAGGCAGCCCTTTTCCCAACCTCCTGGGGCCAGGACGGCCGAGGAGAGCCCGGGATGCTAACTACAGGTTGCACAGCCGGAGACGTCAGTCCTCAGAAGGCTGTGTTGTCGGCTTGAGGCCGGGGGCCAAAGAGCTGCTCAGCGACCGCCTTGCCATCATACTTGGGCAATGTGCCCCCAAAGTCGGCGGGCAGGATGTCCTCATCGATCTCCTGGAAGAAGCCAGAGAGGTCATCTCCATGGACAAAGACCTGCAGGGAAGCAGGGGAGACAGAGCTGAGTAGGGGGGGGTACCCTAAGGCCGGGGGACGGAGGGGAGGAAAGGGACAGGAGGAGAAAGGCACAGCGTGCCCTCCCTGCCTGGTGGTGTCCTCCTCCACGATGTGCTGTCACTCAGCTCAGGACCATGGCACGGAGTCTGAGGAGGGCTCCCGTGGGGTCCCCTCCACCTCCTCCCACCGTCGTCCCCCTTGTCCAGTGAACTCTCTCCTGCTACCAACAGCACCACCACGCGCTCACGCGCTCACCAGATAAGCACTGGGCACCCTCCCCGTGTGGCCCCGTGCCCTCACCCTTTCCAGCAGCTTGCTCTTCAAGAAGGGCTTGACCATGTTGTAGGTCGTGGTGAAGTACCACGGCTGGTGGATGAAGTGGACGGCTTTAAACCGGGCTGGGAAGGAGTCCTGCAGAGGCAGAGAGCGCCCCACCCATGGCCGCGGGGCCCTCAGAGGCTCCCAGGCACTCCCCCTCTGCCTCTCCCCATGGCTGGAGGACAGACCTGCCTCACCACATAGTTTGCCCCGAAGGACACAGCCCACCAAAGGTTCCATCCCCGGGCCAGCAATCGGGGGAACCTTGGCTTCGCCGGGGGTCCAAACTGCAGGGAGAAAGCCCCGGAGGCCAGGCACCCCCGCCCTCTCCCTGCTGATGCACCGAACCTTGCCGTTATTTGGTGGAATAAAGAAACGAGGGGCACCTGGATGGTTCAGTCGGGGAAGCATCTGACTTCGGCTCAAGTCATGATCTTACAGTTCGTGAGTTCAAGCCCCGCGTCGGGCTCTGTGCTGACAGGCTGGAGCCTGCTTCAGATTCTGGGTCTCCCTCTCTCCCTGCCCCTCCCCTGCTCATGCTCTCTCTCTCTCTCTCTCTCAAAAAAATAAACATAAAAAAATTTTTTTTTAATGAAATGGTTTTTAGGTGACCTGAGTTTTTTCACACCCGTTAGCCTGCTGAGCGGCCTGGAAACTATTATAAACCCCAGGGACACTACTGTCATGTCTCACTATCCTTCAGCGTGCCCCCCAGACCCCCATCTCCCACCCCTCCTTTCCCACATACACATAAAGCATAAAGCAGATTAGGGTTAGCTCTGAGAAAGGACTTCTGACATGTCAGCATATACTGGACCGAGTTGTCGGGGACATTAGTGATAATCCATTTCTTGGGACAAAGTCACGTTCAAAGAGAGGCAGTGTGACATATGTGGATGGAGAACGGGATTCTAGGTCAGACGGTGTAGGTTCAAGTCTGACCTCTGCCACTTTAGGGTTTTACGACCTTGAGAAGTCACTCGACCCTCTGAGCCCCAGTTCTGAGGTCTGTAAAATGAAATGGGGAAGAGGGGAGGGACTGTTCTCAAGGAGTTAAGGAATTAACGAGCATGCGTGGCTCACTGCTGGTCACCATGCAAGCGCTCGTGGCTGCCATCGCTCATTAGGGAGCTAGGTGGTCCTCCTTTTAGGTCCTTGCCCGCACGGTTAAACCAGGAGACTGGGCCCAGCCTCCCAGCCTCCTGCCCTGTGAGAGGCTCCCACGGGACAGAGCTCTGAGGCCCCACCTGGAGCATGTCCACCATCTTCCTGAGATCAGAAGCCCGGAGTCCGGCAGCCTGCTGCATGGTAAAGCCCTTGAAGTTCTCAACAATGCAGAAGCCATTAATTTGAGTCTCCTCATTTTCTAGCAGCTTCTCCAGGATGAAACAATATGCCTGCAAGATCTTAGACATAGAATGAAAAGGCTGTAAAACCCAACCTCAAAGATAATTAAGGCTTAAGGTCCTGAGGGGGAGAGCTAACCGGCGCATCCCTTACTGGAGGTAATTTGTCACAGGCTTTAAACTGGAACATTCCACCTCCGTGGCTGTGTCCCAAGAAAATAACCTTGAACGTCATATCCATGGTTAGATGCTAGGGTGTTTATCCCTGTACCCTTACAAGGGTAGAAACACTGGAAACAACCTAAATGTCCAACAATAAAGGACTGGTGAAGTTATGGTACGTTCATGCCATGAAATATTCTGGAGCAGTTAAAATTATATACATATGAATTATAGAGCAAAATATTCATTCATGATGTATTATTGTAGAGTGTGATCCCATTTTTATAGGAAAAAATATGTGTACGTGTGCATGTGTATGTGTGTTTCTAGAAAAAGTGGATTGGAAGGATGTCAATGATAGAAATCTCTGGGTGGTAAATCATGGATGATTTTTAATTTCTGTTTTTTTTGCATTTTCCAAAATGCAGATATCATTTATATAATAAGAAAAAAGTATTCTTTAGTCTTTTTAAAGATTTTCTTTTTTCTTTTAAATGTTTTATTTATTTTTGAGAGAGAGAGGGAGAGAGAATGTGAGTGGGGGAAGGGCAGAGAGATAGGGGGACAGAGAATCCAAAGTGGGCTCTGTGCTGAGAGCAGACAGCCCAATAGGGGCTCAAGCTCAGAAATCGTGAGATCATGACCTGAGGCAAAGTCAGATGTTTAACTGACTGAGGTTAAACATCTCAGTGCCCCCTTTAAGATTTTATTTTTAAGTGATCTCTACAACCAACACGGGGCTCAAACTCACAACCCTGAGATCAAGAGTCACATACTCTACCGATTAAGCCAGCTGGGTACCCCAAGAAGAAATATTTTTGGCAGCTCTTTTTGCCCATGGGTCCTGTCCCCTCCCCCACCGTGCTTTAATAAAATCACCTTTTTACACCAAAAAAGAAAGAAAGAAAGAAAGAAAGAAAGAAAGAAGAGAACTATTTTAAAGTCTTTTACACACACACACACACACACACACACACACACACTCAGTCCTAAAGGCAGTATCTTAATTGATGTAAAACACCATAGGTATCCCTGATAAGATCAGGGACAAGATAAGCACTTCACCTCTACCACCATTTAACTCTCTGTTACAGGCGTTAGCCAATGCAACAAAGTTAAAAAAAAAAAAAAAAATCAGAGGCATAAGTAGAAAAGGGAAAGAAAAACTATCATCTCTATTTACAATAATATGACAGCATTCTTAGAAAACCCGAGAGAATCAATTCTAAAATTAACATAAGTAACAAAAAGAATTCAGAACATAAAATTAATATACTAAAACAATAATTCTCATATATACAAACAATAACCAATCGGAAGATATAATGGCAGAAAAAGCCCCATTTACAGCAACACTTAAAACAAATTTAATGAGGGGCTCCTGGGTAGCCCAGTCAGTTGGGTGTCCAACTCTTGATTTCAGCTCAGGTCACACGCGATCCCACAGTCGTTAAGATCGAGCCCCGTGCTGGGTGTAGAGATTACTTAAAAATAAAACCTTAAACACACACACACACACACACACACACACACACAAATACAGTGTGGTCTTGGAGCATGAATAGACAGAAACCAATGACACAGAATATAAGTCCAGAAATAGACCCAAATATATATGAAAATATAGACTGACAAAGATCTCAAATCATTGGGAAAAAAGATGAACTCAAGAAATGATGTCAGGACAGCTAGACAGCATCTTCTTTTTTTTTTTTTTTTTTTTTGAGAGAGAGAGAGAGAGAATGGAAGGGGGGGGGGGGGAGAGAGAGGGAGACACAGAATCGGAAGCAGGCTCCAGGCTCTGAGCCATCAGCCCAGAGCCTGATGCGGGGCTCGAACTCACGGACCGCGAGATCGTGACCTGAGCCGAAGTCGGACGCTTAACCGACTGAGCCACCCAGGCGCCCCTAGACAGCATCTTCTAAAGTGAGTATGTACAATTTTTTTAAGGCTTGGGGGCACATGTCTCCCAAGACAAACCCTAATTCACCCACCTAGGGTAGCTCTCTTAAGGGCTTGACAAGCAAAATCACACACATATATATATAAATGCAGAAACCAAAAAATACAAAAACACTAATTCAAAGGGATACACGCACCACTATGTTTATTGCATTATGTACAATAACCAAACTATGGAGGCAGCCTAAGTGTCCGTCGATGGATGAATGGATAAAGATGTGGTGTCTATATAATGGAATATTACCCATTCATAAAAAAAGAACGAAATCTTATCACATGCAACAACATGGTTGGAAACACAGAGTATTACGCTAAGTAAGTCAGAGAAAGACAAATACCAGACAATCTCACTCATAGGTGGAACTGAAGAAACAAAACAAATGAGCAAAGGGGAAAAAAGAGGGGGGGGGGGCAAACCAAGAAACAGACTCTTCACTGCTGGTCACCAGAGGGGGAGGTGGGAGGGGATGGGTGATTTAAGGGATAGCGATTAAAGAGCACACTTATCATGATGAAAAAAATAACATATCATGATTTTAAAAAGGAAATTAAAAAAAAAAGCATATTCTCCAAGTCATACGGGGAAATAAATAAATACATGCAGAGACCTCAGGCTGGTCATTAGGTTGAAACCTGCGCTTTCCAGAATCTCTCCCAGTCCACAGTCCATTAATCCCTGTTGTGTGTGTCACCCCCAGCCTTCAGCGTTTGGCAGGGCTGACCCACAGCTGTCACCCCCACGTGGCAGGAACGCCAGGGGGCAGTCATGTATGGGCCAGTAGACCCCTCCTGGGAGGCTACTAGGTTTTCCAGCTGCAGTGGCACACCCCAGGAATTCTCCCCTGCCCAGAAAAAGGCCGGCCTTTCCCCCTCCCCAACAGACCCTAGCCCCCTGGGGAGCCAGGAATGAGGGTCCAGAAGAGGCCAGGTTTGAGGGAGGGGAACCCAGCCCAGGGGATGGGAGGGAGCCAGGCGAGCCCCCACTGACCTCATCGAAGGTGATTTCTTCACTGTCCCAGTTCTCGATGTTGAAGAGCATGACCACTCGGCCATATTTGTCCCGACTGGAGAGGACACCAGGGTAGCCAGCCTCCACGGTGCAGCGCACGGCCTCCAGGGACAGGCTATCAAAGAGCTCAGGGTACTGCAGCCGGAAGTTCACATAGCCTGGCGGAGGGAGAGCAGAAGAGCCCCTCAGGAAGCCTGCCCATCTGGGACTGGCACAGAAAGATTCCAGAGGCCTGGACTCCTGCCCGGCTCCTCAACGTGCATCCTGTGTGTTGATGCAGGATCCTCAACCTTTTGAGTCCCTTGTGGAGGAAAACATTGGCCTATCTCACCAAACTGCTGCAGTAACCAAGCAAGATTCTAGGTATGAACACCATTTGTAAACCGTGCAAGCGTGATGTATAATCTTAAACCTGAAGACGACTATTACGTTTGTGATTTCCTCTTGCCCACGGGCAGAGGGACAGATTTTCCAGGTGGGCACAGGGTTAGCTGAGTAGGGATGGGGAAAAGACCCCAAGAGAAAACCTCAACCCCGAGCAGAATGCAAAGGACCTTCCAGATTCCAGAAGCACTTCCACCCCCCACAAACCCCACCGTCACCCACCCTGAACAAGTCCGTGGTTTGTCTCTACCACTGAACCCTGGGAGGCCAGGCCCGGGGAGGTGTTTGGGCAGCATTTGCCTAGGGAATGCCCCTGGCCCCCTCACCGGTCCTACAGTCCTACGGCATTCTGGGTACATCCCCAAGGCCTCCCCTCTCTGCCCTATTGCTCCTCCCCCAAGTTATCTCCTTTCCCATGTTCTTCAAAAGTCCCCTTTGCACTGGAGCCTTCCTGGTCGCTTTACCTAAAACTTCAACCCCTCAGTTCTTTATATCCACTTCCTTTCTTTTTCCTCATTATCCCTTCTTACACAGTCTATGTAATTTTCTCTCTCTGGTTTGTGATTTCCACCAATAGAGCATGAAGTCCAGGAAGGCAGACGTCTTGTCTGCTTTGTTCTCTGCTGCATCCTTTGGCCTAAAAGAGTGGTTCGCAGGGGCACCTGGATGGCTCAGTCGGTCAAGCGTCCAACTTGGGCTCAGGTCATGATCTCACTGTTCAAGAGTTCAAGCCCCGTGTCCGGCTCTGTGCTGACGGCTTGGAGCCTGGAGCCTGCTTCGCATTCTGTGTCTCCCTCTCTCTCTGCCCCCCATCCTCAGACTCTGTCCCTCTCTCAAAAATAACATTAAAATTTTTTTTAATTTAATAAGTAAGAGTGGTCGGCACATCACGGGAGGGAATTAACATCCGGGGAAGGAGAAGGAAGAAAAGGAGAATCGGTGGCCTGCGGGAGGACCTGCTAGATACCCCTTCTCTCCACCAGCACTGAGGATTTCATTTCCTTGGGAAACTCGTCTTCGGCCAGCCAGCAGGGCCGGGGCCGCCCTGTCCTCAGGGCTCCTTCCCAGGGCTGGTACCATCCCCAGTTCCACTCTGCACACATAGCCACCTTTCCTGCCGCCCCCCAGAGCCCACGCCTAGGCTGGAGTAGCGGTGAGGGGAACGCGCTCCTGCCTGGCCCGCAATCGGGGCGACTCAGGTCTATCGAGTGAGTCCCAGAACTGGGAGAGAGGAGCCGGCTCTCTGGGCACGCGGTGCGGCCACACTCATTCATTGCTGTCGGAGCTGAAAGGGATCTCGGCGGCCACTTAGTTCACACACCCATTTTGCGGGTAAGGATAAGGAGGCTCGGGGAGGCTGACTCTCACAGGGCAGGAAAGGGAGGGGGGATGGAGGGGGCAGCCTCCTCAGCGCCTGGGTGAGAGCCAACACCAGCCTCCCCACCTCCCCGCTGCAGGCCGTCCCTCCCGCGCGGGCTCACCTCGGAGCAGCTCGTAGGCGCGCCCCACGTGGAACTTGCGCGCGCGGATGAAGCGCATGAAGAAGGCGCTGTCCCTCCCTTGCACCCTCTCGGCCACCGCCCGGGCCAGCTCCTGCCCAGACGCCGCCTCCGCCTGCACCAGCTCCTGCAGCTCTCGAACCACGTCCTCCCGGGTCTCCTCCCTCTCATTCAGCTCGTCCTTGGCCTGGAACAGGGTGGGGTGGAGGCGGCGAGTCACACATCGGCGCAAGGCGCGCACGTGGGGGCTGCCCTACCGGTGCCAGACTGGCAGAGGGACGGAGGGGTTGTCGCTGGGGCCGTCGCTCCCCTGCCCCCCAAGAGCGGCCCATTACAGTCGCAGAAAATCGGGTCAAACTGCGCCTCCTGGGTTTGTTGGCAGGAGACCGCCAAAGGTGCAAACGTTTCTAATGACGCTTCTTGGAACCTTCACACAGCACTCTGCTAAATACCTCGGGCCACAACAAGTCACCAGAAAGTGGGTATTCTAGCACCATGCCTCAGGAGGAGCCAGCTGAGGCCCATAGAGGTGAAGGTCATCCAGGCAGGAGGGGGTGGAGCTGAGACTCCCACTGGGCTGGCAGCTCCCCAGGCTTAATTCTCATCTCAAAGACAAAGGTACCGGCAGATAGCAGCCCGCCCCCTCCTTGCCCCCGCGGAGCCTCACTCTCCTCCCCTAGGCTGCGCCTGGAAAGCTCTTCAGCGTGCCTCCTCCGGCAGCTCTGTCCTTGGACAGCAAGAGCAAGGGGAAGGCAAAGGAGGGGGGACTCCGATCTCGGGGAGCTCATCTCCCTTGAGGTGTCCAGGGGCAGCAGCAGAGATGGAAGCAGGAGCCCAGGCTCAGCTCAGCTCCAGGACAGCTGGGCCACTCTCCACTGAGCACGGTCTGATGCGCTCTGAGCTGCTCCAACAACCTTCTCATAAGGTAAGACCCGGAGAGGGAAAGCAACTTGCTCGAGGTCACACAGCAAGTTGCAAGTAGGTCTGATTCTAGAACCCAGGCCTCTCGGCTATCAGGTGGGGGCAGCAGTTGGATTTCTGTTCCCCAGGACCACTTGCAAACCAGTGTTCCCACATCTGAGTCCAGGATGATCCCCGGTCCAGATGCCCTAGGTTCCGGCATTGACATCAGGGAACTCTGTTGGTGCTATAGTCTTGGAATAGGCTGGCCCAGGTGTCTGGTCAGCCCAGGTGGCTGACATGGCCTTAACCTCCAGGATGATGGCCCCCTAGAACAGGCCAGTCCATTAGGTTCAGGGTAACCTGGAGAGCTAGGGCTGGACCCTTCTTCCTGCAGGAGAGAGGATGCTGTCAACATCGCCCCCTTGTCAGCCCTCCCCTCGATGTACCCGGGGCCACCTCACCTTCTGTAAGGTGTGGCGGGGGAGCTGGCTGCATGGGCCAAAGACAGGCCCATGGTCCTTGGTTGTAAGCCGCTCCAGCTGGGCACGGAGCTCCTGCTCCTCTTCAGGGACCACACGGAATGTGCCCACCTGGGCAGAGAGAAGTCAGGAACACACAGGGAGAGGCCCCCCCATCAGCCTGAGCAAGCCAGGTGAGTGGGCCTGCTCAGACCCTAAATTAGTACTTCCGTCCAAAGTCACTGCTAAGGCCTCCTCCCTTTGGGTGGGGTCACGGACCACTGGGAGGTTGTGTGGGTGAATGCCCTTAACCCTGAGCAGAGGAAACAATAGAGAAACAGAGAAGGATGTGGGCGGGGGGAGAGGGAAGGGGGTGGAGGAAGGAAGGTAGATGGAGGGGAGACCCAAGGCACAGGGGTACTCACCCCCTCTGACATGCTGCTTCTGGAAGTCTCAGAGGCGTCAGAAAAAGAAGGGCCCAGCTTCTGTCCTGGCCTCTCCAGGCAGCCTCCTCCCTAGACTGTAAGAGTCAAGTCTGCAGCGTTATGGAAAGACAGTTCTCTTACGTCTCAGAACAATGGATCTCCAACTTTTGAGTGCTGAAGAATCACCAGAGGAATCTGTTAGAAATGCAAGTGCCTGGGGCGCCTGAGTGGCTCAGTCGCTAAGCGTCTGATGGCTCAGGTCATGATTTCACAGTTTGTGAGTTTGAGCCCTGCATCGGGCTCTGTGCTGACAGCTCAGAGCCTGGAGCCTGCTTCGGATTCTGTGTCTCCCTCTCTCTCTGCCCTTCTCCCACTCATACTCTGTCTCTCTCAAATACAAATAAACATTAAAAATTTTTTTTTCTTTTTTAAATGCAGGTGCCTGAGCCCTGCCTTCTGTGATTCTGATTCAGGAGGTCCGGACTGGGGCAGGCCTAGGAATCGGCACTATATTTTCATGTAAAAAAAATTTTTTTTAATGTTTATTTATTTTTGAGAGAGAGAGAGCGCGAGCATGAGTGGGGGAGGGGCAGAGAGAGGGAGACACAGAATCCAAGCAGGTTCCAGGCTCCGAGCTGTCAGCACAGAGCCTGATGTGGGGCTCGAACCCACGGACCGCAAGATCATGACCTGAGTCGAAATCGGAAGCTCAACTGGCTGAGCCACCCAGGCGCCCCAGCAATCTGCATTTTAAAGCAGCGTCCCAGAGGACTCTGAAGAAAATGATCCTTGGGTTACACTTTGGGAAACTCTCCTTTGAGAAGGAATATATACAAAAATACCTCAAACCCTAGTTCTTAAGATGAGTTGGTCCAGCCAGGGAAAAAGTAGCCTTGGCTTCCATTCTGAAATTACATGACCACTGCAGGATAAGGCAATCCCTCCTGCTGGGTGTGGCCCTCTTTCTCCTGCCCAAAGGGGGATCCCAGAAACTTCCCAGCCTGGTGGTGGATGGCCCCTTCGGTGCATTCATGCTCTGCACGGGTGAGGACTAGTTACATAATCAAAATACCGGGTGTGTGTTCTGTTCTTTGTGATGCATTAAGTAGTTTCAAATCCATTATCTCAGGGCCAGAGCTGGTATTATTCCCCCCATTTTACACAGGAGGAAACAGACTCCAGGGAGAATAAGTGACTTGTTCACGATCACACAACCAGAAATAGCCAGGGATCAGGCTAAGCCCAGCTGTGACTTAACCGAGAGGCACGGAGAGGCAGCCTCTTGTGGCAAAAGTTGGACCTGGGTTCAAATTCTGTCTCTTCCACTTGCAGACTATGTGCTTTAACCTGAGTCTTGGTTGTCCCCTGTAAAAGGGAGATGGAAGGGTTATGAAGGTTACATTAAATGATGTACACAGAGGCGATGCGTGGCCACCGGAACAAATCTCATCCATTGTCCACAGGACAACCTGCTCAACCCACTGAGTATTTTTGGAGATAGCTCTCCTGTTCCCAGATTTCTTTTCCTTTCTTGCCTAAATACCCCAGGGCCTTGAAGGAGCCGTCACTGACCCGGTCCCCACTGGTCAGTTTTGTCACCTATTCACCACTGGTAAGTGGCAGAGGTAGGGCTTAAACCACTGCTGTAACATCTAAAGCTGAGAATCTCCAGGCAAACTCCCTAGGAGAATGGATGTCGCAGAAAACCCTTTAGGGCCAGAGAAACTTGGGTTGGAATCAGGAGTTGTCATTTACCACCTGTAAGACCTTCAGAAAGTTAGTTAACATTTCTGAGCCTCAGTTTCCTCATCTGCAAATTGGGGATACTAACTGTACCTATCAAATAGAGTTGTAATGACGATCCTATCGTTTCTGTAAGGTACGTAGCACGGTGAGTGTGTTGCTCTAAAACATAACTTCCCTTCCTTTTCTTAGCATCACACTGATCGTTGCTCTAGCGTGCCCAGAGAGGCTTGGGGGATCCCAGGGAATGTCTGAGGATCTCCCATTCCCTGCCTCTGCTGCTCCCCAGCCCTAGCCAGGGTAGGAAATCCACCAACAGGAACGAAATCTAAGCTTTCTCTCTGGCAAGTAGACTTCCAAATGTGTGGGCACAGAGATAGACTGCAATCCTTTGTGGCCTCACTTGGGTTTTTCTGGAACGGGAATAGAGAGTCTTATCAAATTGGAGCTTAGACAGGAGAGATAGTGACTGGATACCCCCAGCCAGTTAAGCAGATCATTAGGGCAAGACCTTAGATCCTAGAAATAGAGGGTTAAAGTCAATACTGCAATTCTTTTTTAAATAAGCCCAATCTAATTAATTTTGAGGTTTTAAAATACTGGCTTATGAACTGTATACCATGAAAAACCATTCATCACCATTCCACGTTGAGGCTGTTCCCTGCCATCTAGGGTTGCCGGATAAAACACAGAATGCCCAATTACATGTCAATTTCAGAGGCACAACAACTACTTATTCAGTGTAAGTACATCCCATGCAGTATATGGGACATACTTAAAAAAGAAGTATCTGTTGTTCCTCTGAAATTCACATTTAACAGGGTGTCCTGTCTTTTTATTTGCTAAATCTGCCATCAGGTTGATCTGGCACAACATGGAGAATGGCCAGTGGGTTTCAGTTTTACAGGCACCCCCCCCCCCCCCGACTCCTTACCCCAGTCCTGGGCTCCCTGGCCCAGCTAGACCCCTGCTACTGACTTACCTGCCAGGTCACCAGCTCCTCCTTAGGGCTACCTGGTGCCTGTGTCCTCCTCCTTCTCGGGGAGCCTGGAGGTTGCCTCCGCTGGGGGCGTGGTCTGGTCAGCAGGCTGGGATTAATGTGTCACAAGGAACTTCTCAAAGCCCACAGTTTCCTGTTAAATCAGGTTTACAGGGAGGCCCAGATAGGGGCAAGTGAGGCACCAGGGGGGAGAGGGGATCAGCCTGGGCTGAGCTGCAGCCACCTCAAAGCCCTCTTTTGTGTGCGTCTGCTCCTGAGTTCCTGCTCAGCCATGTGGAAGCCAGGCAGTGGGGGTGGGATGTGGGCCAGCCCCATTCCCTCCTCCTTGCCCTCTCTGTCTCTCGTTGCAGGGGTTCTGAGAAAGACATGCAAGAGAGAATTTTTTTTTGATGTTTATTTATTTTGAGGTGGGGAGGGACAGAGAGAGAAAGAGACAAATCCTAAGCAGACTCCGTCCTCAGCGCAGAGCCTGACATGGGGCGGGATCCCATGAATCAGGAGATCATGACCTGAGCTGAGATCAAGAGTCAGATGCTTAACCAACTGAGCCACCCCGCTGCCCCCGGATAGAGGGATATTTTAAATGTGACTGTGGATGCGGTGGCAGCGGTGGCAAAGCCAAGGCCTGTCACTCTTCCCCAGCCCAGCAGGACCTGGTGTGGTAGATGTCACTTGCACAGTGAGTGGGGTCAGTTGGGAAAGGTAGCTGGTTAAGGCAGAGTGGGACGAGGGCCAGACAGGCTGACCCGCCTTCTAGACAGTATGGCGGAGTGATAAGAGCCTGCTTCGGAATGTGACCGCCCACCTTTAAATCCTAACTCTGGCACCTTCTAGCTGTGAAAAGTGACTTCAGCACTCAGTGACTCAGTTTCCTCCTCCGAGAAGTAGGGATATAATTAGAGGACAGGCTCATGGCTTTAGTGAGGAAAAAAGTGCTTAGTTCAGTGCCTGGCACTTAGAAAATATAAATGCACAGTAAATGGTGGCAGTTACTCCAAATACGCAATCGGTGTGCATCTGGGTGGAGAGGACCCACATTATCCACCCCTCTGTAAAACAAGAAACCCCTCTGCTGCCCCTCAATAGGTGGCTTCCCAGTCTCTGCTTTGGTATTCCCCTGAGCGCGGCGGGCGGGGTGTGGTGGTGATCCCTTTAGAATATCCTTTCTCTGGGATTCCAAGGGCAGGGAGCCCCCCTGTTTTTACTACTGGAAAATTCGCCTTGTTTTAAAACTCATCCTTGGTCTGACCTCCAAGCGGGCTTCCATAATGTCATCCTGGGTCCTGATTTTGCCTCCTGGGGGTACCTGGGGCAGGGGTCAAGATCCCCAGAAATAGTTCTTGTTTTTCAACCCATTCCTACTTGGATAGGTTTGGGATCCCTTCACCCTTCTATGCCCTCTTCAGACATCCAGGGCCTTATGAGAGTGTCTCTGAGGGGTGGTCCCGGGGAGCAGTGCCTGACCCCCACTTGTCTCTCTAGACCCATTCCTCTAGAGCAGGCTGCAATACCTGGGGCTTGGATCTTGGGGTGCAGCTGAGGAACCTTGAGTCCTTTCCTTCCAACAGCCCCTTCCCTGGGCTCCTGCGCTGGCTACTGTCTGGCTTTGGGCTGTTTCCCTCCCAAAGTCTCCCTGGGACTGGGAGACTCATTTCTATCACTCTGCTTCCTGGCATCTAGTCCTGCACTGGCCAATACATAAGCCTCTAACCACAGGTAGTTTTTTAGCACCTGAAATCAGATAATGGCACGAAAGAACTGAATTGTAACTTTATTTTTTTTTAATTGTAAATTTAATTCACTTAAATTTAAAAGTGGATACCGGATGCAGTTATTGGAAAACTTTTAAGTATGTTTGGAAGAACTTAGGTGTGTGATTCTACTTCCTCAACTGTAAATTCTGTGATCAAGTATTTCTGATAAAAACTTAGAGTTCAACATGAGATGTGCTGTGCGTATAAAACACCTGCTGGTTGGGGAGCCTGGGTGGCTCAGTCAGCTGAGTGTCCAACTCCTGATTTTGGCTCAGGTTGTGATCGTAGGATGGTGGGATCGAGCCCCACGCCGGGCTCCGTGCTGAGCGTGGAGGAACCTGCTTAAGAGTCTCTCTCTCTCTCTCTCTCTCTCTCTCTCTCTCTCTGTCGGGGCGCCTAGGTGGCTCAGTCGGTTGAGTGTCTGACTTTGGCTCAGGTCATGATCTTGCGGTTCATGGGTTCAAGCCCTGCGTCGGGCCCTGTGCTGACAGCTCGGAGCCTGGAGCCCACTTCGGATTCTGTGTCTCCCTGTCTCTCTGCCCCACCCCTGCTCACCCTCTGTCTGTCTCTCTCAAAAGTGAAAAATAGGGGGCACCTGGGTGGCTCAGTCGATTGAGCGCCCGACTTCGGCTCAGGTCATGATCTCACGGTTCGTTGCGTCGGGCTCTGTGCTGACAGCTCAGAGCCTGGAGCCCATTTCAGATTCTGTGTCTCCCTCTCTCTCTGCCCCTCCCCTGTTCATGCTCTGTCTCTCTCTGTCTCAAAAATAAATAAATGTTAAAAAAAATTAAAAAAAAAAAGTGAAAAATAAACAACAAAAAAAAGAGTCTCTCTCCCTCAACCCCTCTCCCTGCTCACACGCACTCTCTAAAATAAATAAATTAGGTAGGTAAATAAATAAATAAAATACCTGCTGGATTTTGAAGATTAGGTACAAAAAAGAGTATAACATTTGTTATTATGGATTTTTACATGGCTTAGTGTTCTGACACAGTAATGCTTTGGATATATTGGGGTGAAGCTATATGAGTTCACTTCACTTGTTTCTCTTTTTTCGGTGCGGTTATTAGAAAACGTACAATTTTCTAGTTGCAAGTGTAATGGCTCCCATTATATTTGCGATGGACAGCGCTGGTCTAAACCTTACTACTTGAAATACAGCCTGTAGACCAACAGCATCAACATTATCTGGGAGCTTGTTAGAAATGCAGAGTGTGAGGTTCTTCTCCAGACAGGCTAAGTCAGAATGTGCATGTTCACAAGGAGCCCCTGGAGTGAGTCTACGCACACAAAAGTTTGAAAAGCACTGCCCGAGAGTTTCTGGCCCTCTCCCCCTTCCGCCTGTGGTCAACACCCTACCTTGCCTGACCTCTGACGTCCCATCAGCTCTGAGGATTTGTGGGGAAGTTGATTAAGTTGATTGAGGACCATCCTCTTCCTCTTTGGGGCAGGCCAATGGTGGCCCGGTTGGGGGTGCAGGAAGTGGAGAAAGGACAAAGAGGGGGGTATCCTAACCTGATTCTAGGCCTGGCCCTGTCTACTATGAGCCATGGACTGAGGCCACAATTTCGCTTAGGCCTCTGTTCGACACTTGCAAAATGGGGTTATGAGCCGAACTGTGTTTCCCCAAATTCAAGTATTGAAGTACTATCCCCCAAGGACTCCAGAATGTGAGTGTATTTAGGGACACCTGGGTGGCTCAGTCGGTGAAGCAGCCGACTTCAGCTCAGGTCATGATCTCGTGGTTCGTGGGTTCGAGCCTTGTGTGGGGCTCTGTGCTGACAGCTCGGAGCCTGGAGCCTGCTTCCCATTCCGGGTCTCCCTCTCTCTCTGCCCTTCCCTGCTCACGGTCCATCTCTCTGTCTCTCTCTCAAAAACAATCACTAAAAAAAAAAAAAAAAAAAAAAAAAAAAAAAAGAATGCGAGTGTATTTGGAGATAAGGCCTTTAAAGGGGGTAATTAAGGTAAAATGAGGTCAGCAGCGTGGGCCCTGATCTAATCTAATGTGACCGGTGCCCTTATAAGGAGAGGAAATTTGGACACAGTTACTGAGGGAAGACCGTGTGAACACACAAGGAGAAGACTGACCTCTACGAGCCGAGGAGAGAGGTCTCAGCGGAAACCAGTCCTGCTGACACCTTGATCTTGGATGTCTAACCTCCAGAATTGTGAGAGAATACATTCCTGTCATTTTAGCCACTCAGCCTGTAGTAGTACTTTGTTATGGCAGCTTTAGCAAACTAATCTAGATGTGATACTGGATTTTTTCCCGGGCACTTCACAGGGCGTGAGGTTCCTGGGAGATAAAAAGGGTGGGGGAGAGCTCAGGCTGCCCCACAGGAAGGAATCACAGTGGCCCCAGTGGCCTGTCAAAGCCAGGCGATGGGGTGCTTCACGAAGAACAGTCCTGTGCAGGGGCGCCTGGGTGGCTTGGTCGGTTAAGCGTCCGACTTCGGCTCAGGTCATGATCTCACGGTCCGTGAGTTCGAGCCCCGCGTCGGGCTCTGTGCTGACAGCTCAGAGCCTGGAGCCTGTTTCAGATTCTGTGTCTCCCTCTCTCTCTGCTCCTCACCTGTTCATGCTCTGTCTCTCTCTGTCTCAAAAATAAATAAACGTTAAAAAAAAAAAAATTAAAAAAAAAAGAACAGTCCTGTGCATGGAGAGCACTCGCGGGTTAACGGCGCAGCCCTGACAAAGGAGGGCCTGCACGCAGCTCTTCAGGAAGCTAGCAGGCCACAGGGCCCTTTTTAGGGAGCAGAGCCTTCTGTGGCACTATCTGCTGCTCACAGGCCTTCTCCTGCCTCTGCCTTGCACACTCCCCCCGCCCGGCCGAGTCACATTCATGTCTCGCTCCTGTGCTGGAACAATAGTGCCCTTGTGTGAGGGGAGACAGTGCCCTCATTGGCCCAGACACCTGTGCTGGCCATGTTGGCAGAAAACCGTGGGCTCCCTGGCTCTCCTCTGCCAGGCTGGGGGCAGGAAGAGAGGGGGCTCCAGTTTGCTGTGCCCCCTTTCTGTACTGTGACAGGCACCTTACCTGTGGTAGCTCATCCAGTCCTTCCAGATGTGAGGTAGGGGGTGTATTCCCCCGTTTTACAGAAGAGGGAACTAAGAGACAGAAAGATGGGGGCCCTGCCCAAAGCTGCACAGCCGGGAGTAGGTCCTGGTCACTCTAAAGCCCTCTCATCCTTCAACACACAAGGCTGTGCTCCCTCCTCCAGAAGGGAGAGCGACAGGTGTGACTGCCCAGGGAAGTCACTCCTGGCTCCTGGGGAAGGTGACATCACCTCGCTTTCCTGGGAGCAGCCCCGGGGGCAAGAGTCTGGCCACTGCCATTCCTGGGAGAGGGAGGACCCCAAGGAATGCCCTGGCATCAACTCCTTAGGGAAATGGGAAAACCCAAATCAAGGGACATTCTGTACCTTCCTTAAAGTTACCTGGTGGTAATGAGGGGTGGCTGAGTGCTCAGCATCCAGTTTTGGCCTAGGTCGTGATCTCACGGTGCGTGGGTTCAAGCCCAGCCTTGGGCTCTGTGCTGACAGCTCAGAGCCTGGAGCCTGCTTCAGATTCTGTGTCTCCCTGTCTCTCTCTCTGTCCCTCCCCTGCTCACGCTCTGTCTGTCTCTCTCAAAAATAAATCAACATAAAAAAAAAAAAAAAAAGATTTAGGGGTAAAGCTGAGGTCATCTGCTGGGAGTAAAAAAAGAGAAATGTTTGAAATCATCCTCACGAAGGCAGGATAAACTTACTAGGGAAGGTTGTGGAAGTGTTGAGGTCCCCTGGAGATTGGTTCCTATGGCTTCTCAGAGGTACCCATGGACACAGTCAAGAGAGTTCTCCAGCACAACCCAGAGGCCCACGTGTCCCTCCCATGGAGGGAAAGGCTGCCTTCAAACGGGCAGAGTCTGCCAGCTGGGTGGTTTGGAGGGACAGACGGGGGCGGGGGGGGCAAATGGAGGATATTGGCTAAAATGTGCTTTAAGTATTAAAGCTTGGAATTGAAGAGGGAGGACTGGGGGACAGTGAAGATCAGGGAATGAACAAGCAGGAGTAAATGAGCAAGCAAACTGACCAGATGGGATGTTGACATCTGAGTCGTGACTTGGGAGGTGGCACAGGATGGGCCCAAGAGCGTGAGTAGCTGAGGTGACGTGGGAGATGGGGACAGAAGCAAGCCGAGAGGCCCTTTGTGGGACACACACGCCACCCCTGTTCTGCAGCCAGGCAGATGGTTGTCTCCCTCTCCTCATCAAAGTGCAAAGATGGGGCCTCAAAGGGCAACTTCATTGATTATTTATTTATAAGCCAGAGCAGTCCACTAGATTCACCACTGGGCTGGGTTTTTTTGTTGTTGTCATAATTTCAGATTGACAGAATAGTTGCAAGAAGAGTACAAAAAACACCCATGTGCCTTTCGCCTGGATGTTAACATGTGACCACACTCGCTTTGTCATTCTCAGATACACTCCTTCCTTTTTCCTAAACCATTTTAGAGTAAGCTGGAGACCGGATGTCCCTCTTCTCCTGAATACTTCAGGATGTATTTCCAAAAAAACAAGGACATTCTCATAATTAACCACAGTACAACGAGCAGAGTCAGGAAATGAACATTGATCTATTACAATTAGATAATCTACAAACCTTAATCAAATACCACCAATTGTGAGAGGCCAGTTTTTAAGGTTTACTGTCCTCCCTCCTGGTCCTGTCTTCCAGGCCTCTGAGAAATAAGAGACTGAATAGGGGAAGAGAACTAACCTTATTATTATTTTTTAATGTTTATTTATTTATTTTGAGAGGAGGCAGGAGAGTGCCTGTGTGAGCGGAGGAGGGGCAGAGAAAGAAGGAGAGAGAATGTTAAGCAGGCTCCTTGCTGTCATCGCGGAGCCCACATGCAGGGCTTGATCCCACAACCCTGAAATCATGACATGAGCAGAAATCAAGAGTCAGGCGCTCAATGGGCTGAGCCACCCAGATGCCCCCCTTTGTTTGTTGTTTTGAACTTTTAAAGTGTTTTGTTTTTTTTAGTAACGTCTACTCCCAACGTGGGGTTCAAACTCACAACCCCAAGGTCAAGAGTTAGATGCTCTACCCACTGAGCCACCCGGGTACCCACTGTTTTGAACTTTTAATCTTCAAATGATTGCAAATTCAAAGGAAGCTTCAAGAGTAGTGATACATTTTTAAGCCAACATTTTGGTTTTGAAATGGAACATTTCATTGAGATAATTTTTTTAACTTTATTTATTTATTTTGAGAGAGAGAGAGAGAGAGAACGAGAGAGAGTGGGGGACGTGCAGAGAGACAGGGAGAGAGGGAGAATCCCAAGAAGGCTCCGCACGGTCAACGTGGAGTCCAACGCAGGGCTCAAACCCATGAACTGTGAGATCATGACCTGAGTGATAATCAAGAATTGGACACTTAACCGAATGGACCACCCAGGCGCCCCTCATTGAGATGATTTAAAACCATATTTTTCTAAGGGTGAGTTTCTGATTTTGCACGCAGTTAACAAATATCTGTGAAGCATTCTCTGTATGTCACTTTCCTAGACACTGAGGATGCACATAGTAAGCTGTTAAACCTCTGTCTTTGGAATTTCTCCAGGGTGGACTCAACTGGCTCTCCTTAACAATCCTGTGAACTGCCCGAGTAGCATTGTCTTTTTTTTTTTTTTTTGGCTAATTATCTTAACCATTTTATTTTTTTCTATCTTCACCATTTTTTTTAAAAAAAATTTTAACGTTTATTTGAGAGACAGAGAAAGACAGAGCATGAGCATGGGAGGGGCAGAGATAGGAGGAGACACGGAATCTGAAGCAGGCTCCAGGCTCCGAGCTGCCAGCACAGAGCTCGACTCGGGGCTCGAACTCACAAACCGCGAGATCATGACCTGAGCCGAAGTCAGATGCTTAACCCACTGAGCCCCCCAGGCGCCCCTATCTTCACCATTTTTAAGTGTACACTTCATAGTGTTAAGTGCACTCATGTTATTGTGAAACAGATCTCCAGAACTTTTTAAAGTTCATTTTATTTTGAGAGAGAGAGAGTGCGTGCACCCAGAGCAGGGGAGGGACAGAATCTTAAGCAGGCTCCACGCCCGCCCCACTCGGGCTCAATCCACGACCTTGAGATCATGACCTGAGCTGAAATCAGGAGTCGAAATCTTAAGGGAGCCACCCAGGCTCCCCTGGAACTTTTTCATCTTCCAAAACTGAAACTCTGTATCTATTAAACAATAATTCCCTTTTTGCCCCTCCACCCAGCCCTTGGTAAACATCACTCTACTTTTGTTTCTGTGAATTTCGCTCCTTTTGAGTATGATTCCACCCAGTATTTGTCTTTTTATGACTGATTTAACCTAGCATAATGTGCTTAGAGTTCCTCTAGGTTTTGTGGCAAATGACAGCATTTCCTCCCTTTTTAAGGCAGAAGATTATTCCATTGTGAGGATATACCACATTCTGTTTATATGTTCGCTGTCCATGAAGATATGGGTTGGTTCTGCCTCTTGACTATTGTGAACAATGCTGCTGCGAACACGGGTGTACAAAGGGTGAGACCCTGATTTCAATTCTTCTATCTATATACCCAAATGTGGGATTGCTGGAAGGAACTAACACTATGAAGTGTTTCTAAGTGCTAGTCTTTTTATACATACTACCTTGATTTTTCTCTCAAGCAATATTGCCCTTAAACCCAGACGACTGGAGCTCTTGGGCTGGGTGGGTGCCTTATTAACCACCTTCGTAGATGATGAGGAGCTCAAGAAACCTAGAAGGTGACGAGGTGCCTGGATGGCTCAGTTAAGTGTTGGAGTCTTGATCTCAGCTCATGTCTTGATCTCAGGGTTGTGAGTTCAAGCCCTGCGTTGGGCTCCGCCCTGGGCATGAAGCCTACTTTAAAAAGAAAAGAAACAAACAAACAAAAGAAACCTAGAGGGTGTACCCTAAGAAACCCATATGCCTTCCTTCAGACCACACTCTGGGTAGTTTTCCAAAACTCGTCCTTCCCAGGTCGACCCTCTCCAGGACAGGTCTAGTGTGCACAGCCATAGGCCCAGACAGCAGCCACCGGCAGCTCTAGGGAGGAGGCATGGTGTGAATCTTCAGGCTGTGTGTTTACATGCAAACATACGAAGCCCCTCAACACTTCAGGATCAAGTATCCTGAATGATAGGGGCCTCCATTTGTCCTTTTTCTCTGGACTCTTGCAAAAATATCAGTAGCCATAATGTTATTACACAAATGTGAACTATTGACAAGATCTGAAGAACATTTAGTTCCTCTATTGCAAACCTGTTTTGAATTGGCTGTATTTTCTAAACTCAGTTTGTCACTAGCTGCCCAGTGTAGGAGTCTAGTTGCTACTTAGTAAGGAAGCCTGCACCAGGGTGGGGAGTCTGTTCTTTTCCTTTGCATGTGTACCGCCCATTAGTGCTAATGGAAAACACAGATGATACATTCATGCAACCTGCAGAGAAAAGACCCTGAACTGTCAATGCCACCGGGTAGACACTGACGCAGGCAATTCAGTAAGTGCACCCTGGGATGCACAAATGGAGGGTCGAAAAGGTACATGAGCTTGTTTGACTACATGAACATACACATTTGTGGCTGTATAGCCCAGTCCCATAAGCAGCCTGGGAAGGAGGTTTTGTGGGGAGATGAGGTAAAGTCGTCTTGTTTC
Source organism: Panthera uncia (assembly GCF_023721935.1). NCBI lineage: Eukaryota > Metazoa > Chordata > Mammalia > Carnivora > Felidae > Panthera > Panthera uncia. The sequence goes on from NW_026057583.1 coordinate 283,237, forward strand.
CTTGGCAAGCTAAAATGATTCCTTTCAGGAATAATCTTCCAAATCAGCTGCTTATTACACATATTACAGATCGATATTGGGCCAGGAATGTAGTAGAAGTAAAACTTGCTTGAGAAGGGTCATAAGCAAGGAGCAGCCTTGGACAGCTAAGAGGCATCATTCTTTTCCAGCAGCTATGTTTCCTCCAGGACTGGCCAACTAGACCCATCCCATCCTGACTGGGGGTCAGGCTCCAGACTGAATGCCCCTGATCTTAGCGTTCCTTCCCATGCCACCCCACAGGAACCTCACATTTGGTAAGTCCAAATCTGAGGCCTCGTCATCATCACCCCCGCCCCCCTCCCCAAACCTGCACCTTTCCCTGTGTTCCCTGTATCAGTTCCCTGGCAGTGGCAACCCACCCCCACCTGTCACTCAAGGCTGAATATTCCTCAGCTCCTCCCACATCTCCCCCAAGCCCTTGTGCTCATTCAGCTCGCTGGATTTGCTAATCTCTTTCACATGCTTTTCGCTCAATTCTGCATGTCCCCACTGCAACCTCCTATTTCCAGGACAATTTATAGCGCCGAAAACGTCCAGCCTTCAGTCCCTCTCATCCCCATCATCTTTTCTGAAGTCTCTGCGGCACTCACCTACCAGAGATACTTTTCTACAATGTGAATACAATCACACCCTTCCACTTCAGCTGTTCCCCCACTACCCTAGATGTGAAAAGGACTTCCGAGCGTCTGCTTTCCCACCCCCACCCCAAGTATTAGCCAGGGGCTCGCTTGTTGCTGTCAGGCCCTTTGCACAAATTTCTTCACCCTATTTTCTTTTAAACGTTTATTTATTTGGCGGGGGGGGGGGGGGGGGGGGGGGGGGGGGCACAGAGAGGGAAAGTGAGAATTCCAAGCTGGCTCCCTGCTATCAGCGCAAAGCCCAAATGGGGGTCTTGATCTCAGGAACTGTGAACCATGACCTGAGCAGAAACCAAGACTCGGACACGTAACTGACTGAGCCACCCAGGCACCCTGGCTTCTTCAAACTAAGAATCGATCCTCCTCTCCGTTGCTCTTAGTTTTACTGTTTTTTGTTTTGTTTTTAGTGTTTATTTTTGAGAGAGACTGACAGAACGTGAGTGGGGAAGGATGGAGAGAGAGAGGGAGACACAATCTGAAACAGGTTCCAGTCTTTGAGCTGTCAGCACAGAGCCAGACTCCGGGACTCCAACTCAGGAATGGCTAGATCATGACCTAGGTCATGAAGCTTAACCAACTGAGCCACCCAGGCGCCCCACTACTGTTGGTTATTTATTTAACAAATATTTACTGAACATCTACTACTTTGCCAGGCTATGCCCTAAACGCTCAGGTTTTGGAATGGGAAGAACAAAAAGCCGCCTGGCCACGTGGCATTTACATATTAGGGATTACAGGCACCTCCCCAGCACAAGGAATGGGAGACCTTCATCTGCCCTCCGCCTTCGGAGGGCTCCCCACATTTGACCTGTGGGGGCCATCCCTTGATTTGGCCCCTATCTCACTGACTCTTTCCCTAACAGTCCACGAGAACGGCTTGACGGGTCTACACCACCCTCCGTCTACGTACAGGCCACACTGCGCATGCTCTCTGCGGTCCTGAGCGCGAGTTTGCAAGCTACGCCTACCCGAGGCTGGGAGTGGGAACTTCCGAGCACCCCACACCCCTTCTGCCTTAATGGTACACCCCACGCGCGTGCGCCCGGGCAGCGGAAATAAGCCTTGGGGGGCGGGGCCTGTTGTGTCTCGTGACGGAAGTGTGACGGCGTCCCGCCGCGCGGGCTTTTTGGAAGTTCGCAGCAGCGGTGGAGCTGAGGTAACAACGCCGAGGGGGCTCGCTGCCCGGGCCGTGGGACCCTGCGCCGGGGTAGGGGAGCGGGTGCGCGAGGGCGGGAGGGCTGCCGTTCCGAGCTGGCGTTCTGGTGTTTTCTCTGGGGTGTTTCCCGCCGCGTCTTTCGGTTTCCGCGGCTCCCTCCCCCCGGCCGTGCTACCCTCTCCGCGCTCGTCTTCGATTCTTCGCTCTCCGTCAGGGTTCAGCTCCTGCGCCCGAGAAACGTAACCCCATTCCGCCTCTAGCTCAGTCACGGTCGGCATGGCCAGCTGCCTCGCTCAGGGGTTTCTATTTTGTGGTTACGTGGTGCTGTCGGGGTTTCTGTTTGTGGTTACGTGGTGCTCTCGGGGAAGCCCCGGCGCGAAACCCGGCGCGTCTCCTTGCAGGGGCCGCTAAGCTCGGCGCCTCTGGGCGAGGGGTGTGCCGGGCGCACCGGCGCTGCGCAGCCGCCTGCTAGTTACTCATCTCTGGTGGTCGGCCGAATTTAGCAAAATGCACCTGCTGGGATAGGTTGATTTCAGCATATTCCGCTTCTGGCTGCGCGTCTCTCTTGGTCAGTATGTCCTTCGTGCATTTTCTCTGCCCACCCCGGGCTCTAACCGGGGTAAGGGGGTCGGAGCAGGCGATCTGGGGGTCTGGAGCTGGGCAGACCTAGGCTTTATTTCTGCCTCTTCCACTGCTGGCCTTTTAACCTTGGGGCGATTACTTTATGCCTCCAAATTCTAAAAGACGTTCATCTAAATTGGGGCTGATAACACCTACTCGACAGGGTTGGTATGAGGGTCAAATTAGCGGGTCTTGGGACTCGTAGGGAGTTCAGTGACTCATTCAGCAAATAATTTATCGGGAGCCTGTTATAAGGCAGGTACCGGTGTTGAAATACTGGAGGTTCACTGGTAAACAAAGCCAGACATGGCCCCCTGGCCTCCTGGAGTTCATAGTCAAGGGGGAGATACAGTCCTTAAGCTAGCATTAGAAATACGACTTTGTTTATTTTTTTAAATTTACGTTTTTTTTTTTTTTTTAATATTTTTATTTATTTTCGAGACAGAGCATGAGCAGGGGAGGGGCAGAGAGAGGGAGACACAGAATCCGAAACTGGCTCCAGGGTCTGAGCTGTCAGCACAGAGCCCGACGTGGGGCTCGAACTCACGGACTGTGAGATCATGACCCGAGCTGAAGTCAGACGCTTAACCGACTGAGCCACCCAGGCGCCCCTAGAAATACGACTTTAAAGGTGTGGTGATGGGGACGTAGTAGGATTCTCGCACAGAGAGTCATGACCCCGAGGCTTTTCTTTCCAGGAAGCGACTTTATTTCTGTTGGCACTGTGCAGTTGGGTTCCAACCCGAAGAACTGAGCCCCGAACTTCCCGTGGTGTAGTTTTTTTTTTTTTTTTTTTTCTTAAATACGTTTTCTATTTCTTTGTCTCCCGTACATGGTAACACACACAAACATGTCGTCTGATTAAGTAGTCTCAGTACATAAGATCAGGAGGGATGTTGTCACGTAGGTGCATAGCCAGGTTACCTTGAAGTTTTTTGTTTTTTCTTTTCTCTCATCTTTTTTTCCTCTCCTTAGGGAAGGGACCCTAAGGAGAGAAGAGAAATGGCTGTTGCCTTCAAAGGATGTAGTAGGGGAGTGTTTAACCTAGACGGAGCTTCTGGGGAAGTGTAGATTGAGCTGAGCTCTGAAGGATTTGTAGGAATTAAAAGATTAGAGGGCAGGGGATGAAAGGAGGGGTATGTATGTGAGTTCCAGACAGAAAAACATCTATAAGGGCCTGTGGCAGGAGAACTTGGGATTTGAAGGACTGAAGGCAATTCAGTGTGGCTAGAGTATATAGGGATTAAGGGTAGAGTTAGGTGTGGGCCAGACCCTGCAGGACTTTTTTTTTATCCTGACTTCAGGATATGGGACTGATAGGAGAGAAGATGGCTGAAGAGTTTTAAGGTGAGGATGGAGATGGAGTTTCAGCTGCATTAACAAAAAGATTAATTGCTGTGTGGGGGACAAGTTAGGAAGCTTTTGTCGTAGTTCAGGTGAGAGGTGGTGGTGACTTTGGAGTGATGTGGGAGTAGTGGATCTCAGAAGTAGACAGATTTGAGAGGTGATTAGGGGTTCACATTGACAGGACTTGGTAGTGGATGTGGAGGAGGACGGTGGAATTGTCACGCCCCTGTGTGTCCCTTTTTATTTATTTATTTAAAAAAAAAATTTTTTTTTAACGTTTATTTATTTTTGAGACAGGGAGAGACAGAGCATGAATGGGGGAGGGACAGAGAGAGAGAGGGAGACACAGAATCGGAAGCAGGCTCCAGGCTCCGAGCCATCAGCCCAGAGCCCGACGCAGGGCTCGAACCCGCGGACCGCGAGATCGTGACCTGAGTGAAATCGGACGCTGAACCGATTGAGCCACCCAGGCGCCCCTCTTATTTATTATTTTTGAGAGAGAGTGCGCATGCGCACACGCGGAGGGAGAGAGAGAGAGAGAGACCGACACAGAATCTGAAGCAGGCTCCAGACTCTGAGCTGTCCGCACGGAGCCTGACGCAGGGTTGAATCCTTGAACTAACTGTGAGATCATGACCTGAGCCGAAGTCAGGATGCTTAACTGACTGAGCCACCCAGGCGCCCCCTCTCTCTCCCTACTTTAATCTACATGCTTGATACCAGATTGTTCCCTCAAAACCTTTGTCAGTCTTAAACCGGCAGAATCTGAATCAGGCAGATTCTCTTTTGCTCCAGAATTTTTGATTGCTGTCTATTATTTACAGAATAAAAGCTAAATCCCTTAAACCTGGCATTGAAGATCTTGTACAGTTTATTCCCAGTCTGTCTTTCTAGCCATCCTATTCACTGTTCCTCTACTTCAACTCTGTACCTCAGGCAGTTTACTCATTTTCCCCAAATAAGTTTTTCAAATTCTCATATAAAGGTCTTTCTTCATGTCATTCTCCTTGCCAGTAGTGTATAGAGTATGCCATCTGGTTATCTTGACTACCTAATTTAATCTCTCTTTTTTTTTTTTTTTTTAATTTTTTTTTTTCCAACGTTTGTTTATTTTTGGGACAGAGAGAGACAGAGCATGAACGGGGGAGGGACAGAGAGAGAGGGAGACACAGAATCGGAAACAGGCTCCAGGCTCTGAGCCATCAGCCCAGAGCCTGACGCAGGGCTCAAACTCACGGATCGTGAGATTGTGACCTGGCTGAAGTCGGACGCTTAACCGACTGCGCCACCCAGGCGCCCCCCTAATTTAATCTCTTGAGTTCCAGTTCAAGCTTTCCTCTGCTGGGATGCCTTCTTGATGTTTGAGCACACATTTATTTCATTAGTCTTGTTAACTTCTTTTTTTTTTTTTTTCAATTTTTTTAAATGTTTTTATTTTTGACAGAGAGAGAGAGAGGGAGACACAGAATTCGAAGTAGGCTCCAGGCTCCGAGCTGTCAGCATAGAGCCCGATGCGGGGCTCAAACTCACGGACTGTGAGACCATGACCTGAGCCAAAGTTGGACGCTCAACCGACTGAGCCACCCAGGCACCCCAGTCTTGTTAAACTTCTTACTAGTTTTCATACCATTTCATTGGCACTTTGCCTTTATAGTGTTTTTGATTTATTCATTTGTGAAATATTATTATATGCTTGTAATAATATTCTTGTGTGTATATTTATAATTTATCACACTATTAAGTGCTAGCTTTGTTCTAGGCAGTGTGCTGGGTAGATGCTAAAAAAATTAAAATGGGCAAAAATTCTGAAACCACTTGATTAGAATACAAGTTTATAATACAGAAATTCCAGGGAATTTTCCAAATTATTTTGGTTTGGATGAAAATCACCTACTCATACTGGTTAGTAGCCCTTAACCTATGGAGTACCTGCTGTGTACACTCCTGATAATGTATAAAGTACTCCGTTAACAGGGAGGGAAGGAAGGAAAACAGTCAAGCTTGTTTCCTTGTGGAAGTTTCATCCAGCTCTGACACTTTTCCCTTACAGTTCCCTCATAGAGCAACAATGGACCAGAAAATATTATCTCTAGCAGGAGAAAAAACAGCAGACAAACTGCAGGAATTGCTTCAGGCTGTGAAAGAAGATGATGTAAGTATTAAGCATGTTCTGCTATAAAGCAAATGTCAAGCATGATGACAAATTCAAAGAACATGTTAGAAAAATTACTCTGCCACTTTACCTCCTACTCACCTTAGGAAACAAGGATTTTTTGATAAATGTTAAGAAATGGGGAGAGGAATAAAATAGACAATCGAAGGGCTTTGTATACAACTATATAGCGTTTAAGTATTTATGCAATTATATATAAATATATACACACACATACAATACATATGTACATACGTACAAATTAGGGTACTTTTAAGGTTCTTAGAACAATCCTAACGAAGGTAATATCCTGATTATAGTTTTTGATGTGACATTTTGCCTACTGATGCTTCTTTATTAATATTTTCCCCTAAAAAAGATAAATTCATAAGCAGTACGATATTTTGAAATTCTTTTTTTTTTATTTTTATTTTCTAACATTCATTTTTGAGAGTGAGAGAGACAGAGTATGAGCGGGGGAGGGGCAGAGAGAGAAGGGAGACACAGAATCCAAAGCAGGCTCCAGGTTCCGAGCTGTCAGCACAGGGCCCGACGCAGGGCTTGAATTCACGGATTGCGAGATCATGACCTGAGCTGAAGTCGGACGTTTAACCGACTGAGCCACCCAGGTGCTCCAAATATTTTGAGATTCTTATGTGAATCTTCTTACTCTCCTGATACACTTCTCCTTTTTGCATAATATGTGTTCTTAGCTTATTCATATTCGTGTATGGAAAGGAATCCCTCCTTAACGTTAACCTTAAGTATTAAGTATATATGTCTAAACGAGTTAAGACTTTGTGTATTATGTTTTTAAAGGAATTTTTGCATGCCTGTGTTGTGGTACATTGTAATTTCTGTTAAAATGTGACACTAATTGGGAACTGAGGTAGGGGTGGGCTCTGTTTTGTTTTGTTTTTTTTAATTAACAAAAGCAGGACTGCTTTTGTAGCAGCTTTTTGAGACAACCCATTGCATGAGTTGCAGCTTGAGTTATTCTGTAGACATTAAGATTTGGTTAAAACCAACTTTTAATTAGTTTATTGATTTAGAACTTATGTTTTATATGCTTTTGAACTCGAAGAGGCCTTAACATTAACCATAATAAGCAAACATAAGAACTAGAACAAAATTCATGATATAAATAGATGCTGTGAATTACTTCTCTGATTCTTGCTTATCCCTAGAAAAGATCTCTGTCTTTTGGCTTTTGTAAAGATGAAATGAGTTAATGCATGTAAACCATCTAATAGACACTGAATAATTTTTTTTTTAATGTTTATTTTTGAGAGAGAGGGAGAGACACAGCGTGTGAGCGGGGCAGGGGCAGAGAGAGGGAGACACAGAATCCAAAATAGGCTTCAGGCTCTGAGCTGTCAGCACAGAGCCCGATGCAGGGCTCGAACTCATGAACCACGAGATCATAACCTGAGCCGAAGTCGGAAGCTCAACCGACTGAGGCACCCCGCACTGAATAATTGTTAGCAAAATTCCTTCACTGACACGGACACAGTCTTCTGAACATTTCTGTTTTGTTAACATTTGCCTTAAAAGTTTAATACCTCAAACTGGACAAAATTTCTCTTATTTTTCCATTAATGCAGAATCAACTTTTTGGCCATAATATCATACTGTTGTCTCATTGGTTTTATAAGCAACTAAAATCCCAACTCATTTTTGCGGATGTTGGTATTAGGCTAATTTTCTTCATCTCTGAATTTTTGTAGTTAGTTTTTAGAACCCACATATAAAATTATATACTTATATCTTAATTATCTTTTAAAATTAATTGCATTTTGCTCTATCAAGATCTTTTTGTATCTTGATTCTGTTGACCAGTGTAGTAGTCATCTTTTTATATCCTCTACAAATTTGTTAAGTATTCCAGCAATATATACATTCAGTTTATTTAATGCCCATAGAAGATATGCTTAGAGTAAAAAATTATAAAACACATAAAGAAGTCCATGACAAGAGGGGCACCTGGATGGCTCAGTTGGTTAAGTGTCTGACTCTCAGTTTTGGCTCAGGTCATGATCTCATGATTTTGTGAGTTTGAGTCCTTCATCAGGCTCTGTGCTGACAGCGTGGTGCCTGCTTGGGATTTTCTCTCTATTCCTCTCTCTCTGCCCCTCCACTGCTCATGCTATCTTTGTCTCTCTCAAAAAAAAAAAAAAAAAAAAAAAAAAAAGTCCATGACAAGAAAGACTGACATATCCAGCAATTGGAAAATTCACATTGAAGGATTTAGAGAATAGAGGGGAATCTAAAAGGTACTCTAGAGTACACAAATATTTGGGGTGCCTAGGTGGCATTCAACTCTTGATTTTAGCTCAGGTCATGATCCTCCAGGGTCATGGGATTGAGCCCCATGTCATGGCTCACACTCAGTGCAGAACCTGTTTAAGATTTCTCTCTCTCCTTGCCCCCCCCTCCACTCACACATTCTCTCTAAAATAAAAAATATATATATTTCATGTAAATATTTAATGTGATTTTTAACATACTCAAATATGTAAATGAAGAAATAGAATTCATAAAATAAGAAGGGATAGATTTGGAAAACAGAAAACTTCTAGAAATGGAAACCTTGACAGTTAGCAGTGGACTAAACACTGCTGAAGAGGAAATTAGTGAAGTGGATTACAGACCTGGGGATACCTCAACAAAGCAAAGATTTTAAAGAGATGGAAAATATGAATAGTATTTAAAATATGTGGAGAATACTTTAATAAAAGAATACATCTTTGGGGCCGGCTGACTTAGTTGGTGGAGCCTGTGACTTGATCTCAGGGTTGTGAGTTTAAGCTCCACATATGGTGTAGAGATTGCTTAAAAAAAAAAAAAAAAAAATTTTTTTTTTTCTTTTTTTTTTTTAAGCGAGAGGGTGCAGGTGAGTGGGGGCAAAGAGAGAATGAATCCCACAAGGGGCAGAGAGAAAGAAGTGGGGCTTACCTGCGGCTTATGTTTTACTTGAAGCGGGGCTTGAGCTCACCTGATGTGGAACTCAAACTCATGAACTGTGAGATAATCACCTCAGCCAAAGTCAGATGCTTAATGACTGAGCCACCCAGGCACCCAAAAAATAAAATATTATTACAATTTTTTTTTAAGTTTATTATTTTGAGAGCATGTGAGCAGGGCAGGGACAGAGACAGAAGGGAGGGAGAGAATCCCAAGCAGGCTCTGCACAGCCTGACACAGGTTCTGAACTGCGAGATCATGACCTGAGCTGAAATCAAATCAAGAGTCAGACGTTTAACTGACTGAGGCACGTAGGCCTCCCTACCCCTGTCCAAAATCAAAATCTTAAAAAAAAAAAAAAAAAATATATATATATATATTATATATATATATATATATAATGTATATATATATCTCTTTTTAAACATGTAGATTTGTGTCATGTACTAAAGCACAAAGAAAACATTGATAGGTCTCATAAGGTAGAAGAAATATATAACCACCCTCTTTGGTCACAATTCAGTAAAACTAGAAATCAGAAATGAAATAAATACAGATTTTCTACTGGGAAATAAAATACCTTTTAAACAATTTTTGGGTAAAAAGGGATATGACAACAGAAATTATAGGATTTCTAAAAAGATAGTGAAAATACTACATATCAGAATCCATGGAATACTTTTAAAAATCACCTAAGTCAATTAAAAGGAAATAAATGAATTAAATTATCAAAAAGCAGTAAACAAGAGCACAAAGAAAGTACTAAAATAAAAATGGAAACTAATCAAGTAGATCAAATTATTTATACATCAAAATCCTGATTCCTTGAAAAATTAGACAAAACCATTGACTAATCAAGAAAGCAATGTGGTAAACCCAAATGTACAAAATAAGAAATGAGAAGGGGAAAATAACTATTAATAAAGAGAGAATGTCAAAAAAATAGTAAGAGACTACTTCATACATATCTATGCAAATAAATTTGAAAATCTAGAGGAAATGGATAATTAAGAATAGACAGTTTAATAAAATTGACCCAATTTGAGATGGAAAGCTTAACTGGAACCAATTTCCATAGAAGGAAGAGTTAATCAAACAGTTAAGTCACACAAAAATACCAGGCCCAGATAATTTCACAGGGAACTTCTACCAAACATAGAAATCAGAAGTTAGAGATAGTCTCAGTGCTACATAATTTGTTTGATAGCGTATATAATACATAAGGATCTGTACATACATAAGGAAAACTTGTAGATGCTTTTATAAAGTGTAACACTGAACCCTAAATTTGATAAAGATAGCATATTTTCACTTACAAATATTGATGCAAAAACCTTAAATGCTAGAGGACAGAGTCTAATACCAGATTAAAAAAAAATACACGATGACCAAATGGAGTTTATACCAAGAATACAAGGTTGGTTCAGTAATAGAAAGTATATTACCACAAAGACCATGTGATTATCTTCAGAAATTAGAGACAGCCTTTGACAAAATCCAGCACTCATTCCTAGTAAAAACTCTTGAGAAAATAGGAGTGGGTGGCTTTTTCCTTAATAAGATAAAATACATGTATAGATCCGAAAGTCAGCATCCTGTTTTTCTTTATCTTTTTTCTTTTTAAGTTTTTATTTAAATTTCAGTTAGTTAACATACAGTGCAATATTGGTTTCTGGAGAATTCAAGTTAGCATCTTAATGGGAAACCCTGGAGGCATTGATGCTAAGATCAGGCACCAGGCTGTATGCCTACTCTCTCCATCACTATTTAACATTGTTCTGGTCTGTTAGCCAATGCAATTAGTCTAGAGAAAACAATGACGCATAAAAATAGAAAAAATATGTAAAACCACGTGTCTTTGTAGATACCATAATAGTACACCTGGAAAATCCTGAAGAATCCATGATCAAACCATCTACAACAAGAGCTAGGTAGCAGAATATAAAATTGTGTAAAAATCAGTAGCATTTTTTTTAAGTTTATTTATTTTGAGAGAGAAAGTGCAAGTAGAGGAGGGGCAGAGAGAGAGAATCCCAAGCAGGCTCTGCACTGTCATGTGGAGCTCAGTGCAGAGCTCAAATCCATGAACCCTGAGATCATGACCTGAACCAAAGTCGGACACTTAACTGATATAATCATCCGGGCATCTCTCAATAGCGTTTCATACACATAAAAACAAAGCTCATATAGAAAAATAAGAATAGCTAGGAAAACACTGAAATGGAAGATATCTGAGGAAGGACTAGCCCTACTGGACAGTGAACATACCAAAAACCCTCTGTAATGAAGAATGTGGTATTGGTGCATGAGAGGAAAACAGATAATGGAATAACAAAGTCTCAAAATAGACCCAACACATAAAATCTAGTCTATTATAAGGTGGTATCCCAAATAATTGGGGCAAAGATCCTATTTAATAAATAGTGTTGGGACAACTAGTTAGCCATTTAGGAAAAATAGATAAAATTAGATGTATTCTACATACACTGTTCAAGAATAAGCTCCACAATCAGAGGTCTAAATGTAAAAACCAAACCTAAATATTAGAAGAAAACGTGGGTGAATTCCTCTTTTGAACTGTAGTGCAGAGAAAGCTTTTCTAGGATTCAAAATCTGGATACCTTAAAAGGTTGATAAATTTATCTACATATCTATAAAATTTACATGACCAAAAATACCATACACAATCAAAACACAAATGACAAATTGGGAGAAGATATTTGCAGTTTTCACAGATAAAGGGTTAATATTCCTAATTCATAAATAACTTACAATAATTGAAGGAGAAGAAAAGTAAAAAAATCCTATTAAAAAGAGCAAAAGGAGTATAGAGGATAATCACAATGACATAAAAATGACCATAACATAAGAAAGGATGCTCGACCTCACTCATAAGAGAAAATTCAAGTAAAACCATTACTACCTGTCAGTAGGAAAAATTGAACAGCTTGTCTGTACACTCTTGCCGAGACCAGGGAAGCAGTCACTCATACGTTGCTGGTAGGAATGCAAACACAGTGAGACTGTGATTAGAATCTGGTTAGAGGGATAGATAACAAATAAACCCTGAACTTTTTTTTAAGATTTTATTTTTTAGCAATCTCTTTACCCAATGTGGGGGCTTGAACTCACAATCCCGAGATCAAGGTTCACATGCTATAGCAACTGAGCCAGCCAGCCAGGTGC